>NW_028301601.1:8484848-8787878 GCF_987345545.1 Pholcus phalangioides
CAAACTGAAAAACGGTTACCGACTGGTATACCCGTTTGGAAGACCTTGGCAGGGGTTCTTGAAACTTTTGCCACTCGCGGCTTCTTCGGCCTGCTCGTAAGAATAGCAAGAGCCATTCCAAAGCACTGCAGGGGTTCACGGCAATGCAAAGTCGTCGTCCTTCCGAGCGATAATGCCGAACATTCCCAGAAAAATCGACCCACACCTCGAGAACTTCTGTTTTGGGTTTGGGGTGTACATCAGAAAGAACGGGGGGGGGGGGGAAGGGACTACTTTGCGAACTCAGCAAAGCTGTTCGTGGGACCAAGGCCATCTTAAAACCACCCATAGTGACCCTGGGCTTCTTGTTCACATAGGGCCTACATGACCAGATGTAGTATAATGGTTTAGAGCAGGCATCTTCAACCTGTTGCTCGCGAGCACCACGGTGCTACCTGAAGCAACTGGAGTTCTCGAAGCTCCTGTCCAATAATTGCTTGCTAGAATTCGATCGACGTTTCAATCAAATTACCTCGTTCAAATTGCATTCGAGGATTAAAATCATCCTAATTTTTCATGCATACGTATGGTCAAACTTGTAAGGGTGCTCTCCTTTCGATGATGGGTACAGCCAGTGCCCACAACTAGAAAAAGGTTGAGGACCTCCGGTTTAGAGTGTAAATAATTACATAATGGGTGATTACAGTTTAAGTTCTCGTACTTCGAGTAGTTTTTGCTCCAAAACTGCTTAACCGAGTACATCCAAATTTTCAGGATATCTCAATGAGACCATGGGGAGATTTATGAAGTAAAACAAATACAGTCTAACCCCGTTTTAACGAATACCGTTACAGTGAAAATCTCGTTCTAACGAAAACTTTTCTAACCTCCCATAACAGTTTACATAGGCACAACGGCAACAACCTGGAATTCCTTTACAAGGAAATTTCGTTGTAACGAAGTAATTTCTCCGGTCTCTTGGAAGTTTGCTATAATGGGATTAAGCTGCAGTTCAATTTTCGACCAACAAGTGAAACAGTGCCCCACCCGGGGTAGAAGGTCCTGGGGAAAGATGGGGGGGGGGCAGCACGAGAAGGAAATACGGTACAAAGGGCCATTAGCTCACAAAAAAATTGGCAACCACTGGAACATATGATATAAAGCGATTTGATAATCATTCGTACGCCACTTGAGTGATTTGGTTATTATTCACACGACTAAAGTGCGGCCACGGGTTGAGAACTAAATTAATGAAGGAAAAGCTGATTTTTTTCCAGTTAGCCCCAGTACCGATATAATAAAGAGGACATTGATTGCGATCATTAGTTTGAATAAAGCTAATTGTGTGTGCGTGCATATTTCTCACATATTCAGAAAACAAATCATTCGTGTGAATCATTTAATTTCTGAATAACGTTCCACAAGCAATTAGAGCATGATTCCAACAAATGCAACATTTCTGATAATCCCTTTCTCGTAGAAAAGCATTTTTCTATTGACTTAACATTGCATGAATGAGCTCGGAAAAACATCTGTCAAAAATCAAATATTCTTTCCAAAAATTTGAAATAAATGTCCTGGTGATGGAGGACATTTGAGGCGTCTGCTCAAAAAAAATTAATAATATTCAGAGCATAATTACTCTGGTAAAGAAATCATCAATAAACAGTGGTTTTACGTTGCTTTATCATTAGAAGATGTCGCGCGATGAATCTGATGACGCCACTCGAACCTTGAAAGCGAAAATTAAAAATCCAGTTTTACGGCCCAACTGACGAATGACGTCATTAATCTCTTCAATGATTCGTTCCTCGCTTCTTCGCCCCACCCACAATTGATGACGTTGCACGTTCTGCGTCTCTCATTCGTTCGATGATGACGTCATGAAGTCCTTACGCTGAAGCTCGACTCAATCCCAGCCTTTTGGGTCACTTCATTAATTTGAAAACTTGTCGCGCGGACCACTTAATCAAGTGATCTTATAAAAAATGCTGTAGTTCAATTAAGTGATCAGCCTCGGGGTCACTTCAGTGATCTGGTGATGTGCCGCGGTGATCTGTAAATACGCGACGACTCACTTTACTCACCTGGGAAAGGGCCGACGAATATTTTAGGGGTATGGAACTGTGCCGCGATCACTTAAGTGATCTGAAAATGTGCTGCGCTGATTGAGTGTTCTAGAACTGTGCGCGGTGATCTTCAAATGTCCCGTGGGTCACTTGAATGATCTAGAATAAGACAACCACAAGTATTCTTTATGAGCATTGTATAATATTTTATCATGTATATATATATCTTTTGTAATTGCATTGTTAATTGGTTTGCTGTATTTCTGAAATATGACATCCATATTTGTTACGGGCATATTTTTCTCACCCACCTCGTTGGGCATTTTTCCTGTTGGGGCGTTGTATTTGTATTTGTATAAATTTTTTTCAGTGTAATGCTGGCCTTAGACATATCCTCGGAAGTCTACTTGATGACATCTTAAAATTGGAGTAAAGCCTGGATTATACCACAAAAGTTTAATAAATGTTCTTTTATAAAACTTGAAAAATGCAACCAATGAGCGCATTGTCTACATTCGAGCGAATGCAACCATTAGGCTTATCGGTGATTTTTTTTTTTAAGTTTTATTATATAAGATCTATCTTCGCAGCCTAAGAAAACTACAATTTCAAGGAGCGACAATCTTTTGAAAGCAAAAGCCTCCGCAAGTATGTTCATGAAAAAAAGAAGAAAATCTTGAAAGATGATGTAGCATTCTATCCACATAATAATTAATAATAGTATAAATCAATAACTCGAGGTGTCTCCGTACTTTTCGAGAAAAGAATCAATCAATTCTTTTACGAAACATATTTTCAACATTTTATTAAATTTTGTTTCTGTCTGCGGGAACATCGTTTCCGTGATGAGTAGTACAGACGTAGATAACCTGCCAGCCTACTGGCTGCCGCACACGTAATAGCAAATATCCTCCGCTGAGGGACCCGAAGATCCGCGGATTCAATTGGGTTCCGTCACCGGCGAAACTGTACAACTGGACAAGTGTATCTAGTTGCATAGCTGCATCACTTCATTATTGATGCCCCGGCTATAGCATGGTATCTAGCCCTTTTTATAGAATAATATATGGCAAGTCCCATTGTTGCAATCTGTTGTTGCATACTGTTGTGGGTTGTTACTTAATTCAATTGTTGGGATTCACTGTCCGTGGGACAGAGTTTTTTCAATTGTTGCCACTTGTCAACACTTGCATTTCGTGAATCTACGAGTTTTACGGTAGATTATAGTGCTATCTATTCCAAAAAGAACAAAAGCACTTCCCTGTTTGCGAGACAAATACATCACACGATGCTGTCTTTCTTTGATTAAAGCCAAGCAAAACTGTGGTCTCTGCTTATGCTACCGATGAAGCTGTGTCGGAAATGTCTGCATCTAAAGGTAGGACTGACTAACAAACTTACCTTGTGATGGCTCGGTTCATATCCTGTGGGTCCTGTAACCGTAAACTCATCAACGGGAAACATATTTTCGATGTTTAAATTGCGAGAAATGAAATATTACATATATACATCCCATACACATTTAAAAGTAAGGACTGATATCGAAAACTAAGGACCTGGAGAGGACCGATGTACCGTTCTACGAAAATGACTAATACCGATCAAAATGACCGGAGGTTGATTTTCGCTATAAACTCTTGACGCTTTAAGTTTCATGGTGTTTATTTATGAATGGTTATCGATATTCAAAAAGTTTTCAGGCTTATTTCATCACGGAAGAATGAATACAGATAGGACCTGTTTATGGGGTGTTTCCTTCGAAGTAACTACTCTGTGTAATTATGCATTTTTGTCATCGTTCATACAAACATGTGCAGATGCAGATAGCAAGATTTTCTGTCAAACCCTCTAGTGACTTTGTCGCTGGTCGCTGCACTTCTACGGAACTTCAGAAGAAAATTCTTTACCCGGGGGTAAAAAGGAAAAAGTCACATGGGGCATGGTCAGGGGAATAAGCTGCTTGCGGAAGTATCAGAATGTGATATTTTGACAGAGAATCTGACACAAAGAAAGACCGTGACCGTAAACGTCTGCATGATTCGGTGAGACGCGATCTTTAGAAGGCCAAGTCGTGGGTACTCCATCACGATAATACGCCGACTAATTTCAGATTTGCCGTCACAACATCACTTTTCAATATTTGGCATATACCACATTCCCCTGGATCTGGCCCCATGTGACTTTTTCCTTTTTTCACGGATAAAGAATTTGCTTAGGGGGGCGGGGGCAAGATTCTCACGTTCCGAAGTGGTGCAGCGATGACGGCACTGGAGGATGTGACAAAAAAGAATTGCCATTCGCCTTAACATCCTCGTATGAACAATGGCAAAAATGCATAATTACGCAGAGTAATTACTTCGAAGGAAACACCAAATAAACAGGTTCTATCTGCTATTTGATCATTTTCATTAATAAAACGAATCTGAGAATCTTTTGAACGTATTAGTATGAGTGTAGGTAAGGAATAAAATATTAATTTTCAGATTTTTTTCCCGAGGAATATATATACAGTCGAATCCCGTTATAGCAAAAAAAAAAAAAACAATCTCGTTTTAACAAAAACTTATCAAACCCCTCAGATACGTTTACATAGGAACAATGCTGAAAAGTGGAATTCCTTTATAACGAAATGAGTTCTCTGGTCTTTTGGAGTTCGTTGAAACGAGATTCGACTATGATTCAATTTTATCACAGTCCCAAAAATTTCCTTGTGGCATAGCCGGGGAAAAATGTTGATATTATTAATAAATTATATTATATATATATTAATATTATTTTTTATTATTTTCGTAATTTCACGTTTTCATATTTCAATGAGTAAGAAATCTGAGAGCAGAAAATGCGTTTCAATGAGACGAAGGTACTGTAAAAGGTGAAAAATGTGATATGTGAATGCAATTATATATTATTGCTATATAGTTTCATTCGCATATCACACTTTTCACATTTTTCAATACCTTTGTCACATTGAAACGAATTTTCTGCTCTCAGAATTCTTACTCATTCAAATATTAAAATATGAAATTACGAAAATACATCGCTTGTTTTGTTATTGCACGCAAAATCCGACATCGCAGTGTTTTTCCATCGATATAGTAGCGATTGTTGCTGTTGATGTCGGGAAAATTCAGATTCCCATATCAAATAATATTTTCTCAGCTTCCTAGACAATTTCAACAAGAAGGAAATAACCTTATTCAGTTCAATTTTCCTTTCTACAAATTATCACTCAAAGCAGCACCCCTTAGAGCAGCGGTTCTCAACCTTTTTTGACTCGCGCGCGGATCGCTTTTCAGTAAAAAAATTCTAAAAATGGCGGAGCCCCGTAGGCTCATTTTTTAATTATTCATTAAAGTTACTGATTTCTTTTTACTATTTAAAAATATTTATAAATGTTTTTCTAAATTGTACTGGGTTTTTTTCCAATTTCTTCGAGCGGCCGGGCTCCGCGGAGCACCGGTTGAGAACCGCTGCACTAGGGCATTTCTTTCTTTCAAGCCGAGCACGACTCCGGTCTATTGCTACGGGCAATTTACTACCGAATGCGTTATGCCGGAAGTGTGAGTATCTAACAATCTAAACGCGTATGTAGTGCTATGTCTGACTTTCCAGTGTTGCCATATCTAATATACTAATTAATTTCAGATTTTTATTTTGAATTAGGGATGCCTGAGAACATTTCTTGAACAACACGGATGCTTGATGAAGTGAACTCGAAAAGAAAAGTCAGTCGTTTTGTCTATACTGGAAATTGAACCCAGGTCCTCTTGCAAACCGCGCAAGTTAGCTACACACCATGTAAACCGCTAGACATGACTTTTGCCTTCCTTATATACTATCTCCACTCTCAATCTTGAGTGCATTTGGTATATTATTAGGAATATCAGATCGAAACATGATAAAAATAATTTATAATAGTTTCAACATTAAGCTATATATCTCATTATGAATGCGATAAAATTCCATTTTTTGTTTCATATGTTTAGGAAAAAATCGCCAAAAATATATCGTTTTTAAATTCGTAGCTTGAAAGGATTCGTTCAGATCTTACATTAATATTTTTCAAAAAGGTTAATTATTCGATGATCAATGATTTAATTATATCTTAACATATGTGCAGCGTGCATCCCACTTTAACGGTTTTCAAAAAAAAAACCGTCATGGACGAAACGCCATTAACAGAAAAACGCTTTAACGGGGGAAACAATTCTCGACGAATATTATAAAGAGTTGGGACCACTAAAATAATTCGTACTAACCGGGATCTACTTTAATTGAAAAATGGTTACTTATGATATTCATTCTCTCTTGAAATATTTGATGGGGAATCGAAAATTTCGCGGGGTTTTTTCGGTAATTCAAATAAAAATGGATTTAAAACGTCAACTTTTTTTAAAGAATTTCTTTAAAATAAATCTTGTTAAATTTGTATAATCACCGTGAGGTTATAGACCATAGCCCATTATTGATTTAATTTTTTCAGCTACTAATTAATACATAAGGAAATTTTTCGATTGAATAGTTGGCTGCGATACCCAAAGATTGCTTTAAAGTGATTTCTTGAAAAATAATAACAATAACCCCAATACGTTCGTATTACTGTATGTCATTTGTAAAAAAAAATTGTGTATGGCGACCTCTATTTTTTTCAATGAAAAAAAAAAAAAAACACGAAAATCCCAAAAGGTAAACAATGCAATTTCCCATAGTCGAGTCGTTTACTTCATCCAACAATCCAATCAGCATCAAGGAATTCTGTCGCCCACCGCCGCCAAACGAACATCGCCAGCTGTACTGCGGATCGCTTAGTGAATACCACCCTAAGTTGTTTGGGTTCAACTGTACGTATGATATGAGCGAAACTTGACGAATTTCTGTGCTATTATTTGATTTAGTACATAGCGAGAGAATGGGAACAAGGAATTTAGCGAGGTTTTATGAAGCTGTACTTATGTTAGAGACTACGGGACAAAGAGATAAGTGTAGGTTTGTGCAGTTTAGGTAAGCCATAGATCCGTGAGCAAATGGCGTTTGATGGAATAACGCTTTTTTTACATGATCGGGAAGAGAGCCACTTGATTTTACCGCCTTTTTCAATTCTCTCAAGTGGGAATCGGATAGATTTTTCTTCAATTCTTTATATGGGCCACTCGAAATGTGCGATACCATTAACTCAAGAGTATTGCTCTTTAGGCATTACCACAATTTGTCCCCCTTTATCTGCTCTAAAGATAACGATATTTCTGTCACCTTGTAGTTTCTTAATGCTTTCACGTTCATCCCGTGAATAGCCAACTGAGAACTTATTGCTCATCTGATCGTTATGCACTAAGATGTCTCAGGGTGTCTTTCTGTTCGGGTTGGATCTTACTTCGTGAAACCGACTTCTACTATAGAAGCAATAATGTTTACTGGGTTGAATTTATGTCTGTCACAGAAGTTAAGTCTCTCCCAGTTCTAGGGCTTTAGTTTGCATAATTGTTAATTGATTGCCAGTTAAATTAACTATTTTAGATTTTTTTTGACAGATGGAGGGTGGGGGGGGGGGGACCGTATTAGCTACAAATTTAGAATATTTCTTGTTCAGGGCGTCCTGATGGCGTTTGGACAATGCGCCAGAACGAATTTTGCTCTAAGCTAGGGGGAGAATGGCGAAGTACGGTGAAAGAACTCGCGTTGGGATGCTTCTAAATGGGACAAATACAAACGTTTTCCCGTATTTCCAATCCGAGAGGAATTTTTCAGATTTTTTTTCATTTTTCCTTGCTTTGTATCCTAAACACTACCTTCACATTATTATTAACATGTGTGAGCAGACATTTCCAAAAGTGAAACCTTCACCAATTCAAAATCTCGCATGGTGGAATGATGAACTAACGTTAGAAAAGAAACATCTGAGAGCACTGAAAAGGAGGTATGAAAGAGAAAAGGATTCGGACAATCAAATAAGGTTAAAGTAATTACATCGAAAAGAAATTGCATTATACAAGAAGAAAGTCAACAGGGCAAAAAAAAAAAAGAAGGCTGGATCAAGTTTTGTGAAAAAGCAACTGAGCCTTTTGGGAAAGCGTGCAAGACAGTCACAAATACAAGTTCATTTCCTCCATAAACATTCCTCGTAAATCATGATCATCCAACATCATCTTTACAAGCTGCCCAAAACATTTCAGAAGATATTTTCCCCAAAAGTAATGGGGAAAACCAAAATACTGTAAGGCAGTCAAGAAATACACAGAATACTGATACCAGAAACGATCCACCTTTTTCAATTCAAGAAATTAATAGATAAACTAAATGTGAAAAAGCTCCCGGTCCTGATGGAATAACAAACGCATTGATTAAAAGTATACATGCTTTCCACAAATTATTTTTCCTGACTCTCTTCAATAAATGCCTCAGCTTCAATACTTTCCCCACAGCATTCAAGAAAGGGCAGCTGATACTGTTTCTGAAACCGGGAAAGGATGCGAACAATATTAATTCATACCGTCCAATAACTCTTCTAAACACAGTGGGCGAAATTCTTGAAACGTTGCAGACACAAAGAATCAACTACTACATCGAGAAAACGAAGTGGAACAGTGATAAACAGCATGGATTTAGAAGAGGGTTCTCGACGGAGACTGCACTCTCAAAGATTCATGACAGCATACAAACATTTAAGAGCCGAAAACAAGATGCTGCCCTAATATCAATAGATATTAAGGGAGCCTTCAAAATAATATTTCACGTAAAACAATAGCAAAGCAACTTCTCAGCATTTAAATGCCGTACAATGTGAGAAGAACAATGATTGATGCAATCAGAGGAAGACAGATATCCCTTTTTACGGATGAAGGTGAGGCTACTACAGTTCAAACGAAAGGGTGCCCTCAAGGTTCCTGTAGTGGGCCGATGCTTTGGAGTCTAGTCATAAATGATTTACTCACGAAAAACTGGCCTGAAAATGTAAAAATTCAAGTGTAAGCGGATGATATTGCTATAGTAATAGGTGATTCAACAATCCGCAATGTCACTGAGCGCGTAAAAGAAGATATGATATTCTTGAATACATGGCTAACGAAAAATAATTTAGAGATCGAATTTCCCAAATCCAATTACTTGTGGATTTCTCACAAAACGAGATGACCAACCATTAGACTGCGAAACAATCCTATAAGAAATAATATGAATATCAGATATTTAGGAATAATGTTTGATAGAAACCTGACATGGTTCGAACATGTGAATTATCTGATCACGTAAACACAGAAATGTTTATAAAATTTTAAAAGAATGGCTAGTCCTTCATGGGCTTTAATAGAAGAATTAGAAATCCGCATTATAGCATGTGGTGCAATCGCATGGTTCGGTGATCCCAAACAACAACTAAGAACAAAAGTAGACTCTCTTCAAAGAAAATTCCTTCTATTCATCACTGGTGCTTACTCCAAACACCAAGCAGTGTGTTACAAATATTAACTAACAATCCTTCTCTACATATACTTTTGAATAACGAAGTGCAAAAAGAAAATTTGAGGTTCGGGTGCGAAATTAAAATGAATAATGTAGCATATCTTCTTACAGATGTAGAACATAAACATCCGATCTGGACGTATCACCCGGTGAAAGATATTCTGCCAACACAGGTCTTGACCACAGAGATGTAGAATCGAATTACTTTCACAGACGGTTCAAAGACCGTGGATGGCGTAGGGGCCGCCTACATCAGTATATCCATGGGTGAAATAACGGACAAATGGAACTGCCGATTGCTCAATAACAGTTTTCCAAGCAGAGTTATACGCAATCTGGATGGCGGTCAGTTATGCAAAAAATTTTGCAGAAAAATCAACTATAAAGACAAACAGCATGTCATGTATACAGGCAATACGAGACGTAGAATTCCCTCATAGCCTAGTGTATGACATTAGAAAAACACTAATGGACAACAGGAAGATTACAATACGATGGGTGAAAGCTCATGTAGGCATTGAGGGGAATGAAATGGCGGATAAATTCGCAAAAGAGACTGCGAAACATCAACATGAAAACCCCCTAATGAAATTACCGGCATCCTACATTAAAAATCTGCTCCCGCAAGAAGTATCACAGAAATGGCAACACCATTGGCAAATATGCACAACTGGAAGAAAGGTCTTCGACGTTATACCAAAAGTGGGTAAAATGAAAAGAAGTCATGCCGAGAGAAATAGTAATGTTCCTCACAAAACACGGTCCATTCGGTGAATACGTGCAAAGGGGTTCAAAATCAGCCAGACCAGCACGTGTAGATGCGGCCATCCGGGAAGCGTGATACACTATGTGACACAGTGTGAGTACACAAAGGGATACCATTTCGAGGCGCCACCGAACGGACGAGAGATCTTGCGGAAACGGAAAATTATTTTACAAAAATCTGCAACGAGGAAACTACACCAAGTCTTGAGCTATCTGATGAATAATAAAGAAACTATTTTGATAATAACTGGGAGCAGTGAACAATCCACTAGTGATTCGGAAGTAGAATCTGAAACAGACGCATATTCAATATAGAGGGATGCACTTGGGCTCCTAAACCATAATATTTTAGTAACACACGCTGAATAATTTATGAATGTTTTTGTATATACACTTTCATAGTACGATGGTAATTTTGTAACCTTGAATATTTGTATGAGCTCATTATGGCATTTGTTCCCAATATATGTATCGTGCATAGTAATGTTTATGCGTATCAACAATTATATAGTTAGCTACAGTTGACTGTAGCTACACTTATCGATCCCCTCAAATTCAGACCTACTGCAATCACTTCATCTTGCTGTAAGATTCTTGAACACATTATAGCAAAGGAAATCCGCGCCCATCTTGACTCAACAAAATTTTTCTTCCCTAATCAGCATGGTTTTAGACGTTCTCTCTCTCCACCTCTTCTCAATTGGCCCTTTTCATCCATGACTTCTCGGGAGCCATCGATAAAAACTTACAAACTGACGTCATTTTCCTAGATTTCTCAAAAGCATATGACAAGGTTCCCCACGATAAATTACTTTTTTAACCTTCTACACTCGGCTTAAACGTCCGATTGCTTAATTGGTTGGAAGCCTTCTTAAAATATTGCAAACAATATGTCCACTTCAAAGACCATAACTCTCCATCGGCCACCGTAAATTCTGGAGCCCCACAGGGATCAGTAATTTCCCCATTTCTATTCTTAATATTTATTAACGACCTCCTTGAAATCCCTCAACTGTACTACTAGACTTTTTGCTGATGATTGCGTAATTTACCGCACCATAGCTCACGAGTCAGACCAAGAACTTCTCCAACACAATCTCAAATCCATCTCCCAATAGTGCTCCACATGGCAAATGCCTCCCAACATCTCTAAAACGGTTCTCGTGAGGATTTCACGTAAAATCTCACCTTTCGAATTTTTTTACTCCTTCAATAACTCCTCCATATCCTAGGTTTCGCAATATGAATACCTCGGTGTTATCATTTCAGCAGACTTGCGTTGGAATAAACACATCGGTTATATCTACCAAAAATGTCTCAAGAAACTCTTATTCCTTCACCGCAACCTTAAACACTCTACTCGTGATGTTAAAGTCTCCGCGGGGACTCGAACCCAGGCCCTAAGACTTTTCAAGTTCACCTCAGCAGACTCCTCTGTTATCAAGCCTATGTTTTTCCAGTCCTCGCCTATGCCTCCGAAATTTGGGACCCCTACACTGCTAGCAATATCGAGAAGCTGGAATCAATACAAAATAAATCCGCCCGCTTTATCTACGACAGTAGGTCCTTCTTTGTGTCTGTCTCCGAACTTAAACTTCTCTCTATAAGTACTCACCGTCTTCTTTCTCGATTAACCATGCTTTTCAAAATTCTCCATGTGCATTTAAATTTCGATACCACCGGTATTATCTCCAAGCCAACATATATCTCTTGCAGACTTAATCATCCACTTAAGATAAACCCTATATCTGCTTTCACAGACTGCTTCTGGAGAGAAGCAAATTTTGCAATCTCCGCATACCATAACTAACTCTGGAACTTACTCCCCTCCACTGTCGTTGATTCACCCACGCCATTTATATTTCCGAAAAATGTAAAACTTTTTTTCTGTCACCATCAACCGCTTTCTCATGTTTAGGCCTCGGCCAACATTATTGTGTAAATAAATAACTCAAAAGTAAGGGGGGGAGGGGGGTCCGGCTAATTATTTTTTACTTAATTTTCTGATCTCCGTATCTCTAAGCGAACTCAATACTTCCAAAACGCAGAATTCAATTCAATTTTTAAAATCATTGATGTGGTGGAAAACCCCACCAAATTCCCGAATTTCTATGGCAAAATAGGACATTTTAACATTGATTTCTATGGGGATCATCGTGTGTTTGTCCCTCAAAGTGATGCTGATTATGACGTATATTCGAAAAGTCTCAATGAAAAATAGGAGACATGATGTCGTCTATTGTTCAAAAAAAGAACGAGAAACCATCAATTAGTACTACTTCTGAGCGATAGATGACAGCAAAACTTTACGTATGAGACACTGCTTTACCGCACACCAACTCCGGTCATATATCACCATACGGCAATTTCCAACCAGAGGAGTTGGGTGGAAAATGAAGGTTCCATCCATCGGTGGTCGCCCCAGGTTCGGTAGGGGAAAGAACTTGCTTCTACGGGAAAAACCCCTGAACATACCTTTGTAATTCAAAAAAATAAAATAAAATTGCTTGCGCAAACTGTGGCAAAGGACACAAAGCTAGCTGGCCAGGATGCGAAAGTAATCCAATTAATATTAAACGTAATTTAATTAAGAAAAATAAGAGCGCTGCGATAAATTCAGATAAAAAAGAAATTATAAAAAGCCAGTATCAATAAACAACGCCATCTAGGGACGTCGGCGCAAAACAAAAATCCGAAAGTCTTAAATAAAGACGAGATCAAAAAAATTGTTGAAAATAATGAAAAATTAAAATTGCCTGCCTGCAATGGAAAGAATTGCAAAAAGCCAGGTAAAACTTAACTTCACTATGACTACACAGGGAAACTTTCCTTCTTCAAAGTGTACTTAAGGTTTGCTTAAAGCAGCGGTTCTCAACCTTTTTTGACTCGCGGAGCCCTTTTTAGTAAAAAAAAATTCTATGGCGGAGCCCCGTGGGAAATTTTTTAATTACTGATCAAATTTACTGATTTATTTTAACTATTTAAAAACATTTATAATCTTTTTTTTTGAATTTTACTGTTTTTTATTATTTTTTCCGAGCGGCCGCGGAGCCCTGGGCTCCACGGAGCACCGGTTGAGAACCGCTGGCTTAAAGAAATGTTGTCTCGCATCGTATCTAGGACGCAGCTGGTTTACCCTCTCGGCCAGTCAGAACGAAGGATAACAACACGGTGAGAAAAATGAAGACTGACTCCGATTATACTACGATAAAAACATTTCATCTTAATCGATAAATAGACAATTCCTATTCGTCCAGACATGTTCATCAAAATGTATTACTACAAAATTATTTCCCCCCCCCCCGCTTCTTTTTCCTACGTTTATTTAATTGTCTTTTACTAAGCATAGCAGTAAATTTGAAATCTAAAGGCCCTAAAAGGTCCCCAAGATGGAGAAGATGCGGCATATGTAGGGTGACCATACGTCCCGTATTTCCCGGGACAGTCCCAGTATTTTCTGTTTTTTTGGCCGTCCCGACTTTTTGGCAAAAGTGTCCCGGTTTTTCCCGTATTTTACACGAAGCCAACTTGAATTTTTATTCTTTATTGAAGTCAAAGATTGACATTATTTTTCAACTCATAAATTATTTTATATTACAACTATATATGAGAATATTAATCTCCCACATTTGATTGAACGTTTGTCTTTCGTGGAATACATTGTAATCCACTGCAATTTGCATCATTTCCCGCCATTGGGATTTTTCCGTAATTTCAACAATATTTGGCAACTTTGTTTGGTTTTGGCGATAATTGGCGATGTCCCGTATTTGGAAACGCAATGTCCAGTATTTCTCTCGAGGAAATATGGTCAGCCTAGGCATATGCCACCGGTGCTTTATATCACTCGACACGGTAGGGATCTTCATATCTCTAGAAGGTTATAATACAAGGTGACATCAGGCACGAAAATTGAAGCCGTTGTGGCAACCCTATGGGCTGACAAGTAAGCCCAAACAAACCGCTCTTTTCCCTATACTCAACATGTTTTGCCGGATCGAATTCTCTTAAAATATTAATAACTAAATAAATTTAAGCACTATGACTGCTTAACGCGTCTTCAGGTAATCTACATGATCCAATAAAGGGGAAAAATAAAATCTTATCCTTGTATAAGGGGTTTTTATATTTTTAATTTATTTTTGAAAGGGGAAGATAATTTTTCACTCTCAACTCGTCATAAGTTTTTAGTTCAGTGCCTTCAATTTATTTTAAAAATTCGGAAAGTATCCCATTAATGTCTATGGGAATATGATTAATTAAAATAATATGAAGCTCCAATGAAAAATGCAATTTTAATAATTTTTTTCTTTTAAAACTGTTTATTTTGCCTTTTTGTTTCGTTCACCATTATGATGGATCCGAGGCATTTCGAAAGTGTTTCAGGCCCATGAGCGCTCGTCTTAAGCTTTAAATAAGGAATTTTGATTTCTGAATCAATTCTGAGGTGCTCGAGCACACTAGGCGAATGCATCTTTCAACTGCTTGGGTATGGCATGAATATTTTCACCATTTCTTCCAACTTTTACTATACTAAATAATTTCATATATTCGAAAAAAAGTAAACAATAAATGCTTTTTTTTCCTGCCTCTACTATTTTCCCTGTGAAATCGACTATTTAACTCATTTTTAATTTTTTTTTTCTTCAAAATTTGAATAAAAATCGATCTTTGGCAAATATTTAAGTGTCTTGGGGCACCGGAAGAAATCAATTGAAGTTGAAAAAATTTTGCATTTATGCTAGTATTCATAGAAGACAACTTTTGCATACCCCAAGCAGATTCTTTTATATACATTTCGATCCACCCTATAGTACAAATTACTATCGATTGAAATTCGATCCACCCTATACACAACACCCAATACGCATAACAACAGAATTCAATACAAGTTACGCCACAGTACGCGACGCAACACAATGTGAGATACAATTACGTATAATAATGAATCACAACACCCACACAACAATACGTAATAACGCTCACTACGCGATGCACATAAATTCCACAACACCACCCAATACGAGATATACCCACAATACGCGATGCAACACTGTAAGAGTTGCAATACGTAATAAAATGCTATAAGCGAGGCACAAGGGTTTCGCAACTCTGTGATACGTAAATACGCGATGCACAGCAATTGCACATTAGGGGCCATTCAAGTATTACGTAAGCAGATTATCAGCCATTTTTGACCCCCTCCCCTTGTCAGCAAAACACTAAACCCCTTCCCCCCCCCCCGTCAGCAAAATTTCGTCCGCAGCTTAGAATATTTAATATCTTCAAAAAGGGCGTGGTTGATGACGTAAGCGATCTTCAACCCCCCCCCCCGATGCTGACGTAATACTTGAATGACCCCTTACCCCCCAATAGGAGATACACCATAATACGCTACGTAACACGATAAGAATTATCAACAACGAAAACATCCAAGAATAAGTTATAAAGTATAATACTCGCGCGTAATGTACAACAGTTTCAGAATACCGCCTAGTAACGGGATACACCACAATACGTAATGAACCACGACACCCAACAATACGTACTGAAGTGCTACACGCAATGCACATTTCCACAACACCGCCCAACACGCGATACGAGTTGCAATACGCAATAAACCAAGACATATCACAATAAGTAATAAAACGCAATACGCGAGGCACAAAAAATTCCACAATACCGCCCAATACGAGTTTCAGAAGTAATAAGTAATAAAGCGAAATTCCCCGTATATGAACCAGCAATGAACCAAAACATCTCACAATACGCAATAAATCGCAATACGCGATGCACAGCAATTGCCCATTGCCACCCAGTACGAGATACACCACAATACGCGATGCAACACGATAAGAATTATCAACAACGACGACATCCAAAAATACGTTATAAAGTATTAATATACGCGCGATGCACAACAGTTTTAGAATACCGCCTAGTAACGGGATACACCACAATACGAGATACAATACGTAATTAAATGCTACACGCAATGCACATTTCCACAACACCGCCCAATGCGAGTTTACAATACGTAATGAATTAAGACATCCCCATCAATACCGTAATAAAACGCAATACGCGATGCACAAAAATTCCGCGATACAAATGCCACCGTGGTGGTCGGCTGAAGTTGGCTTTCTGTGGTTCCCAACTTCAAGGCGCGAATGCGAGCCGATAAAAGATAATGCCCTCAAAAAATATGAGTGTCAAATATAACAAAACTACTAGCCATAATAAGAGCGATTATCACGAAAAAAATAATACACACTAAAAAACTTATAAAAACTAATGATTATATGACAATACCGCGAGCACAGTACAAGATACAACACAATAAATAATTCAGCGCGTAATTCCCACATTCAACTTGAATCTTTCTCAAGCTCATCCGTTTCCAACTGCGGATACGAGCACGATTCAACTGTATTATTAGATGACAAAGAGAAGGAAAAAAAAAACTTAGTTAACGTTCATTGTTAAACACAGGCGGGGTCCTTTTCTAGGTGAGAGATGTATAATGTGAATAAATAACAACATTCATTTCAGACTCGGTCAGTCCCACAGCATTAAAACAAAGATCTTTTTCCAACAATTTCTTAAAAGAGTAGAGTAACTTTATCGTTTACCTTGAAATCCTGTTTGGTATAGGCAACACCTTCTATAGCAGAAAGCCTCCACGCGAAGCTTGTGTCGTCATTGAATCATGGCCCCGCACATCCTCGAGCGGGGCCCCTAGGCTGGGATCTTTTGCGGCCCCACGGTCAGACTTTTCGTGGGCCCCTTCTATAGATAATTTATAGCATGAAAAAGCAAAAAATGATGAGAACTCTTCCGGGCCCTGTCAGGCCCTCCCCCTTTGTGGGGCCATGTATTGGATGTACTGCAAAAGAAAAGGAAAATATTCCGCATACGTCGGACTGCTATATCCCATGGCTGCAGGTGAAATGGGTGACTTCAATGACGTCAAAGTTTCACGCGGAGGCATTCTGCTATAGAAGGTGTTGGTATAAGATACAAGTAAAAATTGAAACTCAAATGAAAACTAGAGAGACAAAAAGTGACCAATGCCCCCGATTTTCATGGTGGCCGGTCGGATTCTGTTTTATGCTGCTATACACACACATCACAAAAAAATATGTAAATATCACGGGTATTTATGCAGTTGATGGCGTCACAAAATGCAAACACGCCCAAAAGAAGGTTATTGTTGTTAAAATTTGTCCAGTGGTGATTTAACCGATAACGCGATCACACAATGCTCAAAACACAGGCGAGGAAACATCAATTGGATAACAGAGACACAAAACAGTTACCAGTTCGAGGTTCGATTCCACAACAGCAGTTCCCAGAGATGTAGTGCGACGTTCAAAAAACATATTCTGTACCCGAGTCTACGAACCGAAAGTTGAGGGGTGGTCTTTTACTTTTGTTTTGTCCATCCAGCTCCTGGTCAAGAAAAAGATAAAATGAGAATTTATATAAAATTGATCTTTTGTTTGTGTGTGTGTGTATGTTCTTTATACTAATCTACAACTTTAGATGGATCATCACCAAATTTTGCATATGTACCAAACGGTACCCGACTTGAAGGAATCGTACCCTGTGCGGCCAAGATGGATATCATCGTGCCCTGAGCGACTAAATACCTCTCCTTTCTTTACTTGGAAAAATCCTTTCTTTTGTGATATCTTGGTGAATAGAGTAATCTTTCGATTAGATTTCCTTTCTTCCTTTGTATTGAAACTTCCCTGATATCACCAATGTAGGTGGAACTGTAGGAATACAGTAGATACCGTTTATACGACATTCTAGAATATCTCCTTTATGGGATTTTCACATTTATGCGACGGATAGTGAGGTATTTTACCCGAAAACCTGGCTAAAATTATTTTTACATTTTCAGTGCACTATTTTGAGCTCATGTGTCGACTGATTTATCGTTAAAATACTGAAAGAAATAATTTTGCGGGATAAATGATAAAATATGAACATATGGCAGTATATTTTGACATAAATTATATAATTCCCCCAATGATGAGGGGAATTCCTCAATAGAGAAGAAAAAATCTAATCGATGTAAATAATTGATGCAAAATTATTATAAAATGCTTATATATATATATATATATATTGGGGGAAAGTAGTCATATATAATTTCATTTTTTTATTGTAATAAAAATAAATATTCCTCTCTACACAAAATTATCCCTTAAAACTTTGGAGAAGAGTGAAATCACTCTTGAAAATTGTTTTTTCTGATAACAGTGATCACACTTCCTCCCTGTAGATTTTAATGTTAAAATTTTTCATTTATACGACAAATAACTTCAATTATGTCGACTCTGACTGCAATGCCAACATGGCTGGAGATACGGGGGGGGGGGGCAGGAAGGCGTGGAAATGTTTGAATTCCTTGAGCTACGTTAATAATTTAGCGTAGTTTGATTCCTCAACTTCGTGAGGAAAAGTAAAAAATTACAAAAAGTTCGGGTATGCTTTTGTGCACGCATCCGCAAATTTACATGTAAAAGAATCTATTTAAAGTCTTGATTATGTGCAAACATTGTTCCTCATTGTTTGAATCCATCTCTATCAGCCGAGATATTGCGTAACCAGTTCTTGGCTGAGTTTAAATTGCATTCGGGATAAAATGAAAAATTTTCACTTAAAAATTCCGAATGTCACTGCTTGAAAAGTTCCACAATTTTGATAGATTCCATTTGAAATCAAATTTTATTATTGTCATAGATTTCAAGACAATGCATTTATCAGTAAAAGACAGTGGATTGATATCAATTCTTCAAGAAAAACCACGGGCCATATGCGAGGTGAATATTCTTATTTATAGTCGTAACTATCGTATTATAGTTTATGAGTTAGGAAGATAGTTTTAATACTTGATTTCAATGAAGAATAAAAATTCAAGTTGGTTTGATTGAAAATCCATAGAAAAAAAACGGGACATATTCCAAAAAGTCAGGATGGTAAAAATTACGTGAAAATACGGGGATGTTCCGAGAAATACAGGACGTATAGTCATTCCACATATATCAGCATAATTGAAAAATAATTTTATTATAATAAGTGTGTAGAAGGCTACATGACAACCATGGAAACATTATTAAAAGTATAAATCGTTTTTCAACTTTACATTAATTTATAGGATATTCTCAGAAGGGTAACCACACGAGTCCCTTATTTTACGGGACATTCACGTACTTTCACGTAAATTTGGCCGTTCCGACTTTCTTTATGCAATTTTCCTATATATTTCAACAATGCTAATTTGAATTTAAAATTTCTACTGAAATTGTGAATGAAGGTAATTTTCATAATTTATAAAATATTTTGATAATTATTAAAATCTCATCTCGTGTATTTTCCATACTAAACATTTTTTCGGTTAATTAGAGTTCAATTCGCTGCGATTTCTATTATCCCGTCATTGCTCACCTCTCGTTAATTTTTCAGAAATTTTAAAACAGTTGGTAGTTTTGCCAACATCTTCAGTGATGTCCCGTATTTTCTTTATATAAAATTTTAATTTTCCATATTTTGCTAACGAAATATGATCACCACGCTATGATGAATGATTTTTTTCTCTTGAAACAATTTTTTTCTACAGTGATTTGTAGAAGCTCAAAATGTCATTTGATCATTTTTGTCGAACCACGGTCATTTTCTGCACACGAGGGCTAATTAGACCAGGACCTACAATTTATTGCCGATTCCGAACGACAGACTTTTTTTTTTCATACTCACCGAATGGTTGATGCGATATGGTCATGTTGCTGTTTCTGTAGTACCCCCTGTGTCAGGAAAGTTTCTGACAAGGACGAAACGCGTATGGAACTCGCCACACCTCTTATTAGTTATAAACCGGTACTGTCCCTGAAAACGGGACGTTTTGTCACATTTTATGAATTTGTAACAAAAAAACTTCTATTTTGCACTAGATCAAAGTTTCCCAACGTTTTTGTCCCATCGCCCCCTTCTTCAGAACAAAAATTATTGAAAATCTTATACATTAATGCAAAAGAGAAGCGGGTGAGCCCAATATGTACAATATTTACAATTATTTACAAAAAGGAGTTAAGCAGATTAACAAATTTCAGTCTAAATGAAAGATTTGTTGGTTGAGGCCTTTTGTATTTCCTCAACGCTTGGGTATCACTTGGGTATCGTAGTCCACAATATCTCTGAGATGTTGATATGTAGATTCTTTCATTCTGTTAAATTGATATTTATTAATACTCTTGAAGTAATCTAATATATGAGGAATACCCAAATCATTTCTAATATTGATTACTCTAATAAACCAGGGCGCTTTTGCAAATCTCCTGAGGATCTTGTTTTGCATGGTCTGTGTCCAAATATTCATTTTACAAGAATGAGACCATGCAGAAGAAGCATAGAGTAACGTGGGTCTAAGTGTTGTCTTGTACAAAATAATTTTGTTTTTGACGAAATTAATATGAGGTGAAAAAGAAAGATTCTTGTTGAGCAAACAACCTAATTATTTTACTTGACTTACAGATCTTAAAACTTGGTCGCCAATAAAAAGTGGTCGTCTGGGGAGTTTACGGCGACGAGTAAACCAGACAAATTTACATTTACCAAAATTTAGTTTAACTGCTGATTCGTCACACCAGTATTCGATTGAATCAATTGTTTCCTGAAGGTTTTCCAGAGCTTGTGTTGCGTTCCTGCTACTGCATAGGACAGCACCGTTATCCGCAAAAAGTGCAATTGGCCGGTTTTTGGAACATTCTGTTTGAACTTATCAGTTTTGCCATGTTTCTGGTTTGTGGTGAAAACATAGTTGATAATAGGCCCACGTTATTATATGCCTCACCAGTTTGGGCTCACGCAAATAAGAGGAATATTAAATACTTACAACAAGGGCAAAATAAAATTTTGAGAAGATTTGCTAATGCACCATACTACATTAGAAATAAAAATATACGTCAAGACTTAAAAATTCTACACATTTTTAGATATATTAAAAAAATAAATAAAGACACATATGATCGAATGAGTGAATCAGAGTATCCTCACATCAGAGAGATTGTCAATTATAATGAACAACCAGAACCTAGAACTTCAAGAAAAAAGATATATAGAAGGCCAAAGCAGATTTTCCACTTACCGTGGGGAAATCTGTAAAAATGTAAATATTGTATATAAACCTTACAGTTTTCTTTAACTGACAATTGGCACCTATTATACTCGAACAAATAGCAATGACAATTATAATATATGAATATATACCACTTGGCACCTATAATATTTGAATATATAACACTGGCACCTATTTATTCAATTTTTTGAACTTGCAATTATATACTTTACTCTTGGCACCTATTTAATCTCTTCTTTATTCATTATTATAAAAAAAAAAAAAAAAAATGAAAAATGAAAAAGCCACCTTGAATGTAGGGGACGAACTTTGAATCTTGTGTAGATGTTTGTTTCTGAAGAGAAGGAATTTAACAACAGGTTGACACTGAGTAATTCATCAATATATTGTTTTGATGAACGAACTCTTATTTCCATACAGGTTGTGGTGGCGTTTTACCTCAGGCATAAATTTTGTAGGATATGACAGCTTATTACCGGACTTGACATATCTCTTTTCTTTCACATTCATGCACTCACACACTGACTTACATATCACTATCCCCTCTACTTCTTCATAGGCCTTACTAGGCCCGTCTGTAATTCCACAATCGGCCCATTGGGCTGGGCATGGAAGTCAAGGTCTGATGCTGGCTGGCTGGCTGAAACATAGTTGATAATTTCAGTCCGGAGCCGTTTGCAGGCCGCAGGCCCGTGACGGAGTTCGGCCTACAGGTGCATGTACTAATAAAATTAGCAGTCGGAAACGTGAATGATTAAAAAGTATGATTTCTAGCCAAATATGATAAACTGATAAGTCAGTTAATGCTTACGTCATTCCCTCACCAGCCAATCGTATCACTGAGTCTTTTGAGAATTAATGGCTCGTATATACTCGTTAAACACTAAATTTATCGTTATTTCAACTTCGATGTTTAATATCAGCCGAATCCAATATAAGAAGATCACGCAAGTGCACTCGATATATCGGATGATACTATCGACGATCGACATACTCGATATATGCAACGGGGTCATTCAAGTATTACATCAGCATCGCGATGGGGAAGGGTAGTTTGCAATTTGCTGACTTTTTATGACAAGGGGGAAGGGGCGTTTTGGATGATGCTTAGGTCATCAACCACCCTTTATGAAGATATGAAATATTCTTAATGGCATCTTATTCGGTGCGCCAAAAACGGAAAAACCTTTCGACATTGGCGTATTGGCATCTGAACTAACATTTTCCCTACTGATAAGTCCCCTACAGAGCCACTTTAGTGATCTCTAAATGTTTCACGGATCCTTTAAGTGCTCTGGAAAAGTGCAACGCATCACTCAAGTGATCCGTAATTATGCCACGGATCACTTAAGTAATCTGGGAATGTTCCGCGGGTAACTTGAGTGATGTAGACCCGCCGTGTGTGTGTGTGTGTGGGGGGGGGGCACTTAAGTGCTCTAAAATTGTGCCACATGTCACTCAAGGGCTCTCTAAATGTGCCACGGATCATTTAAGTGTTCTGGAACTGTGTCGCGGATTACTTAAGTGATCTTTGAATGTGCCACGGACATCGAAATTTTAAATTTTTGTTTAAAATGTTTTTACATTAAATTTTTTTTTCTTCTCTAGGGAGGTGCACTAGCCCCTATGCCCCCTCCGTTTATGATCCCACCAATATGTGTTAGGAGGTACGGGGCAGTGCTGACGAAATTTTGCTGACAAGGGGGTGGGGTCAGAGTTTTACTTACTTTTCGCTGACAAGGGGGATTGTCAAAAATGGCTAAACATTTGCTGACGTAATACTTGAACGGCCCCAACGTGAATTTTGCCACCCTTGTCTCATTCTCATTTTTCGAATTCGCTGACCTAGACCCCCACTCCTGTAAATACGCTTGCGTCTCTATCACAAACCGATGTAACAACATCGCGGAAGCTCACTCGTTATATCGGTATCGTCATTTCAAGTCCGATATTAGACATCGGAATTAACGATACATCGCCGTGTTCAAAATCGGGATATCAATGTGGGCCTTACATCTGTGATTTATTATAAATCGGTTATTTTGCTGACAAGGGACGAATGGAATTCAGAGAAGTCTGATGAAAGGTCGGATACCTGTTTTTGGAGGTCTTCAATGGGGGAAAAATTTGTCTTCAACCGTACTTTGTCGCGTTGAGATAAGCCGTTTAGTTGGATACTGAAAGAGTCCTGTTTTTGTGAGAGAAGTGTCAGTTGATTGAGAATAGTCATTTGAGTATCTTGTATATTAAAAAGGATAGAACAATCAGAATTATCAGGTGCTTTGGCTGCCTCAGAAAGGGAATTGGATCTAGTTTGCATTTGAGAAGTTGTGGGTGAGTGGAGAACTTTAGGATCAGGATTCGATATCTCCGGAAAGCAAGAGAAGAACGAACGGGTGAGAACCGGGAGAGAGCGAGGAAAATACAATGAATAGGATGAAACAACCTCTAACATAAAGTGACAGTGGTGGGGCGATTCAATCGGAAACATATTATAGGTGGAACGGTAAACAAAACATAGGGAAAAAAATATATATAGTGATCAGAAAAAGATGGATGCGGGATCGGCGGAAGAATATTGACAACAAGAGTGTAAAATAAAAATTTTAAAACGCGGTATAGATTATAAACAGAAAAAGGACTAACCTGAATAAAAATTAAAACTTGCAGCATCATAGCAGATGAGAATACGACGATCCCGCATCCAACGTGGTACAGTAGAATGATGAATTTATACAAGCGGGGAGATGCCCCCTTTTGCGGCGATCGAGTTCCAGGTGGCAGCAAGTGACATGGGAGATGTCCAAATCTGGGAGGCACGACAGCTAGCGAACGAGGGGGAGATGACGTAGGAACACAATTCTTGGCTCAAAGTGAGGAAGAAAATATCCGAGATACATGATAATCCGGTAGTATTTTTTGCATTTCAGTGAACAATATACAAAAATTTCAAGCAGTCCCGTCCGTGAACCACGAAGAAAATCTGAATAAAAATTAAAATTTTCGGCATCATAGTAGATGAGAATACGATGATCGCATACCGAGTTCTGGACCTGACCTTTTCTTCAATTCTCTTCTGCATCCGAAACATTTGTAGTTTCAGGTGGCCATTAGTGGCTGAGATGAAGCAACTTCAACTAGTGTTTTATCCCCCAATGGTCAACATCACAATGAAAACGCGTTAACTTTATGTAAGGGCTAGTAACAGCAAAATTCAGAAATAAACTGTTAATAGTGCACCCTGCATTTTATACGATTCTGATTTGCATATTTCCAGTGATTTTCTTTTGTGCAGCGCGCTCTAAAGACAAAAATTTCAACCAAATGATTTTTCTATACCAAAAAAAAAAAAGAAAAGAAAAAGAACCCTCTACGTGACAATAAATTTTTCGCAAACCGCGTGCAAATTACCAATTCCTTTAATTCAAAGAATTTTTTAACCATTAATGAATTTGTGGAATGCCCTGTATATGACGTTTTGAAAAAAATTGGACATTTCGTTTATTTACAAAATGGACAAGACTGAAAATACCAATGAATAGTAGACTAGTTCTGAAAGAAGATGTCTTATCAATAATACACAAAAACTGAGGAATGCTAGATTAGATTCTAAGAAATGCATGACATATCCTGTTCACTACTTGAGACAGATTGAGGATTATTTTAGTTCATAACTTAGAAAAAGAAACCACAAAATTTGAAGACATTTGAAACTACAAAAAGTCAGAGAGAAAATAAAACAGATTAAACAAAGTCACACAAAAATAAAATGATGATATTAGGTTCTACAAATACTTACCCAACCATTGCAAATATCCTAATAACTGAGTAACTTGTAGAACCACAGCGATGAAATTAGAATGATACCCTTCCACTTACGGAACATCATATATCTTCAACTCTCATGAATGACAGATGAGAACTTTCATACCAAAATTTTTCATCAGCAACTCAATGGTATTTGATAAAAAGAAAAAAAAACAATGTGAGATATGGCACTATAAAAAAATATATGAGAAGATGAGAAAGCTTTTATCCATCCTTTTCATACAACACAAGACATCACAACACAAAAAACACATATCACAAGACAAGGACAACACACACATCCATCCCTTTCATACAACACAAGACATCACAACACAAAAAACACATATCACAAGACAAGGACAACACACGCATCCATCCCTTTCATACAACACAAGACATCACAACACAAAAAACACATATCACAAGACAAGGACAACGCATACATCCATCCCTTTCATACAACACAAAAAACACATATCACAAGACAAGGACAACACACGCATCCATCCCTTTCATACAACACAAGACATCACAACACAAAAAACACATATCACAAGACAAGGACAACACACGCATCCATCCCTTTCATACAACACAAGACATCACAACACAAAAAACACATATCACAAGACAAGGACAACACACGCATCCATCCCTTTCATACAACACAAGACATCACAACACAAAAAACACATATCACAAGACAAGGACAACACACGCATCCATCCCTTTCATACAACACAAGACATCACAACACAAAAAACACAAATCACAAGACAAGGACAACACACGCATCCATCCCTTTCATACAACACAAGACATCACAACACAAAAAACACATATCACAAGACAAGGACAACGCATACATCCATCCCTTTCATACAACACAAGACATCACAACACAAAAAACACATATCACAAGACAAGGACAACACACGCATCCATCCCTTTCATACAACACAAGACATCACAACACAAAAAACACATATCACAAGACAAGGACAACACACGCATCCATCCCTTTCATACAACACAAGACATCACAACACAAAAAACACATATCACAAGACAAGGACAACACACGCATCCATCCCTTTCATACAACACTAGACATCACAACACAAAAACAAATCACAAGACAAGGACAACGCACACATCTATTCCATTCACAAAACATGAGACATGATAACAAGATCATAAATTCAGTATGCGCACTTACATAATTGCTATGAGATATTATCTCCTCTAATCTTTTGGATGGCAATTCACAGCTGTTTTGTGGATTTGAAAACCTGAAAGTAAAATTAATATGCAATATGGGTTTTATAGTAGTAACTGCATGCAATCACATCTGAGTGAAGGCCAAAACACACTATACTGAGGTTGCATGATTATCACGTCACGTCAGAGACGTTGTGAATTATGATTCGCGGAAATTCTGCGATAAAAATTATGCGACGTGAAATTCCCTCGTCGATTACTTCGATTTCTATACAATTTTTATTTGTTCACTACTGTTATGAAAAAGTAAAGGAATGTGTTTGAGAACAGACGATAAAAAGTATAGATAACTATTATAATAACAAATACAGTGAAACTCCTTTAAGACTGCAACTTGGCGTTCCGGTACAAACGTACCTATAAAAACCTATAGACTGGATGTATTTCTTTCATACAAAATACAGAAAATCGGGATTCCCCAGGAGCGTAGCCGGTCAATTTTTCGCACTCAACTTGTCGCGTCTCAATTTGTGGCGGTACAAATTCGTCGCGGTACAAGTTTGTCGCGGTACAAATTCGTCGCGGTACAAGTTTGTCGCAGCTCCAATTCGTAGCTTTACAAGTTTGCCGCCGTGTCAATTCATCGTGACGTCAATTTATATATTACAGCGCGGAATCAATTCGTCGAACCGTCGATTCTTCACTGTACATGTTCCACGCAAGGTTGTATGTAGGTTTTTGTCTCACACGTGAAATAAAAAAACAAAAAACAAAAGTGTACACGCAGTTATCTGAAAATAATTAATTTTTGTCAATGCGGAAAGGTCATCGAAATCAACATTCACATAATCAATAACATTTAAAATTTTAACTGCATGTAAAAATTTAATTATTCGAAAATTCAGTTATAAAAATTTGAAATATGTTAAATAATTGATTTTTGCTGTGATAAAATTTCAATATCATGTGGAAAAATTTCGGTTTGTACGATATTTATGACATGAATGTCGCTCTCCACTAGTTAATACAAGATATACAGATGACTGGATGTTGTGAAGATATTTATTATTTGAGATGTTAATTTTTTAAGGAAGGGAAAAACTCACCTCTGCCTCTACCGGGAGTCGAACCCGGGTCCCTCGATTGCCGGACGAGTGCTCTGACCACTAAGCTACAGAGGAGATAGAGATTTCCCTTCGCTAGAGCGTATATATGCCGAACGGAACCGTGCAATGGACGGTGAACCGCTCAGCTAATAGCTCATGGACGACGAGCCACCAGAGGGCTATATATATGACATGAATGTCGCTCTCCACTTGTTAATACGAGATATACAGAAGACCCGGTAGAGGCAGAGATGAGTTTTTTCCTTCCTTAAAAAATTAACATCTCAAATAATAAATATCTTCACAACATCCAGTCTTCTGTATATATCTTGTATTGAATGATATTTCCCAAATTACAGTGAGCCTATCTTTAACGGTGAATTTCTGTCTGCCCCATGGGCTCGAGCGTTTCTCCCCCACCCCCTCCGAGAGTCACCAACATTTAGCATTAGAGTATCTCTATAAGAACCTAAAATATTTAATTAATAAATATTTAATTTCCACTGTATAAGCCGCACTTCCAGCTTTTGTTGGGATTTCTATTTCTTACAGAGAATATAGTTGGGTGCAGATCAAGGGTAGAAATGTACAGTGCTTATGAATGATGATTCGATGAAGTTTTCATATTGCCCACAGGATGAGCACCGACAAAGACCATGTAATCACCAATAAGAAAGACGACTATGGGTCAGTCGCATAGATATAATATAACCATTAATCTTATGTGTTTATAATCAGTCGCATATCTTTGGCTGGCTTGTTTTGGCCGCTGTGGTGGTCGAGTGGTCATAGTGACGGACTCGCATCGCGGGGATCCGGGTTCGAACCCCACCGGCGCCACAGTGGTGGTCGGCTGAAGTTGGTTTTCTGTGGTTCCCAACTTCAAGACGTGAATGCGAGCCGATATCCCCGTTAAAAAGTCTCGCCACAGAGAGCAACAGGCCTACAACGTTACAAATATTCAATCATTACACTTCACTCACAATTTGAAGTGTAGATGGCAGCACTGAAATACCAGACACAACACTAGCTACACACTCAGACTGTTAAGTGCACTCACTTTGTTCCAGACTCTGCCACGAAGCTGGGCTGGAAGAGATCTCGGCAACGGGATAAGTCCGGTGGCAGAGACCCAAGCGTTCATTCATTCATGGCTGGCTTGTTTGAATATTTTCGCATAGTTTTCCTTAGCGTCTACGTTTTTGGTACAAGGTTGGTGAGCTTGGTCTACATATTTCTGTCGGCAAAAACATGAAATATTGCAAAACCGAACGTGGAAATGATATTTTGGTTTGCGTGTGTGTTTAAAAGTTTTTCCCCCATAATTCATGTTCCGAAATTAAAAAAAAACTTTTAATGCAATTCAATGAATTAGGTTAATATTAATTTTCTTTATTTGAGTTTTTTGTTGTATCTTAAAGAGAGATACAGGTTATACGGATGACAAAAAATAATGTAGTACTTTTTAAATTTAAGTTGTTTGAATTCAATTTAAATTGCAATAAACTGAAATCTCCTACGTATCGTTAAAAAAAAATTTAAAATAGCATCACTTGTTATTTTATTAATAATCATCTGACTTTTTAATGCGATATTCACGTTAGATAAGTGTTTAAATAAAATGTGACTCAAACTGAAAATAAATAAAGGTTTAGATATTGTGGAGTGTTTATATGTACGATACGAATCGTTTTTAAAATTAAAATTATCCTAATAAATGTAGGCTACAATCAGAGGCGGATTTATAGCTTTCTCACCTGTGGGCTATTCAAACTTTGCCTCCCTTCTTCCTTTCTAATTCATGTTCTTGATCACGAATTACTCAATTTTGGTTACGCCCTTTCACTTGAACTCGTCATCTTGGGATAAAGCCCGCATACTCCCTCCCCACCCAGGAAATATACCTCTGTGAATATAATCATTTATTGTCTGTTAATGTTAATTTACTTGTATTGTAAGAAGAAATTTTTACTAATCGTTGACTGGAGCCGTATGAGTGCCGTGTACATGAAGTTACATATTTTACAATGGGCTAATTAAGTCTGATTTCATTCCTTTTACTTGAGAGTTGTTTTTTAGAGTTGAAAAAAAAATCAAAAATCGATTGACATTTGCAGTGGTGTCAGAGACAGGGATGCTGTGGGTGCTCAGGGTACTTTATGGAATGGGTATGAGCACATAAAGAAATGATTCAGAAATCAAAATTTCCTATTTCAAGATCAAGACAAGAACCCACAAGTTCCAAACACTTCCGGCATCCTTGGTCAGTCAAAGGTGCCGACATGAAGGAAATATTGAGGAAGGAGGGGGGGGGGGCAAAAATCACCATTCATTCCGTATATAAGGGACTCAAACCCGCACTCAGGAGGTGAAATGGTGCATTGCATTGAATATTTACGAGTTATTGGAGTGGGAGGGGGGGGGGGCTCAAATGGCATCAGCCCCCAGTTCTGGTGCCTATGGTCGCAGTGTTTGAAAATTATTTCGGTGTGATAATACAAAGTGATTTGAAATGTACATTGCATTGCAAAAAAATAATGTCAAAATAAGACTTTTCGCAGCTGTTACACATGAAACACTTAGATACATTGTTGATAAAAAATTCCTTAAAGATTATTCTTTGTACGGATACATTTAATAGTGAATTACGGAAATCGTGCTGGGGGGGGGGGAGAAGGGCACATTGTTCGTAATTTATTATCTCGATGTGCACCCCCAACGCCCTCACTGCGAGAGATGGAAATCCCGACAGAAATGTGGCTTATATGGTGAAAATGAAATTTTAAAAATTTATAGGATTCCAACTTATTTCTTGGTGTACGTTCCAGTGTCCCTCGATGACTTCAACGAATAGTTTCCTTTATTTGTTAAAAATTAAAACAGATATGGGAAGGGGGAACATTTCCAATAAATGAGAAAAAAAAATTAGTTCCATTTTTTACGCCTAAAGCAACTACCCTATTTATAAGATCACAACAAACATTTGAATTTTAAAGCAATTCAAATTTGTCGCGACGAAATGCCTTCGCTACAACTTTGTACAGCGACGAAATGAGCGTGCGATAAATTTGTACCGCGACGAGTTTGTAGCACGACGAATTGACGATGCGACAATTTGGGCGCGATGAATTGACCTAGACCCCCTTCCCCCCCACCCCCCCCCCCAGGAGAACCCCCAATAGTAATTTTACAAAAATGATTAAATGCAAGTAAAGATGCCAATTAAAGCAAAATTCTCAAAAGCAAGTAAAATTGCTCACTACAGGCGAAAATTTGGTCAAATGTCGCTATAATTGCAGAAAAATTGTCAATGGAGGGGAAACAGAAGTTTACCATCAGTCATAATGGTTAAAAATATAACTCACCACATAAATAAAAATATAGTATACACAGTATATTTGACTAATAACATAAGATGAACATATTTATATGATAAAATAGTTTTGATAGTCATAATTATCATAATATAGTTCATAAGCCTTGGGGTCACAAAGTGTTTGTGTATTTACGTGTTTTTATGTTTGTACCTATGTGTATGTTTGTATTCGTATATATGTCTGTGTTTTTGTGATTTGTTTATTGAAAAAAAAAACCCTGATAGATAATGTTGAATAACAAAACATTTACTTTTAAGTAGATTAAAGGTTTTATATTCAGAATTATAATTACTGAGAAAAAAAAATTTGCTTTGATATTATAAATTTTCTGATCTGCCCCAAATTATATTCCATATAAAAATTCTCACGCAGAATCTGTTATTACATTAATTAAACTCATTTATTTTCACCTAAAAATTTCTTGGAGCTCAGGGTGTATAAATTCAAAGAGTTTTAAAAAGTATTTTCAATCAATGCAGAGCTGACAGGACATGATACACACAATACATTTGTTTTGCACATTTAAATACAGCTTCAATTGGAAAACCATTGCATTATAAATGCTAGTATATATAAATATACTATAGCGCAAAAGTAAGAACAACTAAGGTTTGACTAAGGATAAGTTACAGGAGTTTCTTAAGCTTCATATACAAGCTAGCATTGCCAAATTAAATGAAATTTTAGTCCTACAATTTGGTATTTTTTGATCGCTAGATATATTTCAATGTTATACACAATAAGAGTTTTAAGTATCAGTGATTATCTAGATAATTTAATACCAGAAATGAACATTACATATATATGATGTAATAAACTTTTTAAACATTTATCTGTTGTAAAAAGAGTACAGCAGATGGTTTATATCAATGCACACATATATAAGCAGTTGAAGAAATTTTGGAAGGTCAAGAATCATCTTCAATTGGAGAATGTCAAATCATTCATAGTTTTCCCTTCAGTGTTACGCTTTATTCAAATTTTATATTTCATAAGGAAAAAAAACCCATATATTTTGTGCAAAATAATTCTGTATAAAGTAGAAAATTATTTTAAGAGTCATATTAAATATTTATTCTTTGTATAACACAGTCACTTTAAACATTACATGCAATTAACGTGTGTATTTCCAATAGTAATTTTTATATTGAAAAGAGGTTTCTGACAGTTTTTGACGAGGGTTTTTGAGGAGGGGGGGGGGATATTTGACGTGACAGTTTAAACCGTCAAAAACTGTCATGTGTAAAAAAACTTGCCAACCTTGTTCATAAGTCATGAAAATAATCTGAATTATTGATTTCAGTGCAAAAAAAAAAAAAAATGGAAATTCACTAAGCCTCCTTGAAAATAAAGAAAACAAACCGGACTCTCTATATACACAAGCTTCTGGCTTGCAAGTGTCAGAAATATGGCATATCTGGCCCGCCGATTGATAGTCTTGCGTCTGATAACGGTAAGGTAAGGAAAGAAAAAGTCTGATTGAACCACACCCTAGTTTCACAATGATAAGATTTTTTAAATGAAGGACTGAAAACTCTCGGTGATTTCTCCTTCTCCCGTTGGAAGTGCCTGCTTATGTTTCTTATATATAGGAGGTAGTGGAGTCACCCAATTTACGAGTGTGAAACATTTCATGACTTATCCGTTAAAGGAAGAGTACGTGCAAAACAAAAAAGAATGTCTTGAAGCATACAGTAGAAGCTCTGAAAGATGTCCAACATGTGGCGAAAACCACACTCATTGATCCATAGATCTGATGCAAAAGCAAAAATGAATCAATCACCGTGAAAGAAGAAATCGGTGTTGGTGAGACAAAAAATAAATAAAATAAAGAGATGGGAAAAACCGATTCATGTGCCGTCTTTCAATGTTTGTAGTTGCTTACATTCTGGCCAAAAGAAGGCATGTGTTCTGCTGTTGACAGCAATAATTTACAATCCAGAGACGCCGATGGCGTGTTTTGGTTTCGCGTGTTTCTCCATGCTGGCTCCCGAGCGAATTTTGTCGGCAGACTCTTTACCACTGCCGAGATATTAAACATTGGGATTATAATAAACAAAAATATAGATATACTCAGTCCCTCTAGGATGGAATGGGATAACGCCACCAAGCCATCAAAGAGCGTTTATATTTGACATGTTTAACTTCCGTTAGTGATTCCTCCTTAGCAGCAGGGCCACCAGACAGAGGATTTCTAGAAACCGAAAATGTTTAGGAGCCCCCTTGCCCCGATTTTATATATATTATGGGGGAAGAGGAATCGCATCCACTATTTCAGCACACACATGAATGCCGAGATAGATCCATACAGAAAATTTTGTTGAAAAACACAGTTGTAAAATGTAAATTGACACAACAAAAAATTACGAAAATTTAGCACTGGAAATAATTTCAAACAGAATTCCCGAAACAAATGAAAATTTTAGAATTGATGAATTAAAAATAATTGAAAGAAATAATTAGAACTAAAAAAGGGAACAGTTTCGGGGTTGATGAAAATTCAAAACTAACTAAAAAAACAATAATTACACAATTGGGGATGCATATTCAGAATCTTAACGGAAGAAATAATTCCCTTTCCATTGTGAAAATTCAGCACCAATGACAGAAATAATTCCCAAATTGATGAAAATACAAATTTAACGGACGAAATGATTCTAGAACTGATGGGAAATTCAGAATAAAGGGGAGAAATCCAGAATAGATGAAAATTTTCAGAACTAACGGAAGGAAGAAAAATTAACGGAAGAAAAAAAAAATTAAATTAACCACAACGGGGGTAAACCGTTTTAGCGCATTGATATGCATATGTTGCTGCCAAAGTCCGAATTGCAGAAATGATTCGGGCTTTGGCCGGTCATTTAGCGAAGTGGCAGGAGATCCCTGGCGAAAGCTTGATGTAAGACGGCCCGGTAGGAGCCGAATCCAATTTTTTAATCGCCAACGGGTGATATACGTATAACAGCTTTATTGGATTAGCTCCAAGTGACGAGAGAAAAAAAAAGTGAAATTTGAGAGAAAAAAACTGAAACTAATTACATAAACAAATAGTATTTTCTGCCGAAATTTTGAGGGAAAAACTTATTACTGCATCGTGACTGTGGTTTGATGGGTTGCCATAACAAACGTGGACATAATTATCACGAAAAAAATACGCCAATTCGACGATGATCACGACTCATGTCTTTTGTTATCGGACTTTGGCCAGGGATCACCGGCCATTTCGTGAATTTGCCAATTTCGGGATTTGGCGGTAACATACATATATGTACAGAGTGGGCGAAAAGCCCGTACAAACTTTAAAGAAGCATAAAAACTGGAAAAATAACCGAAATAAAAAACGATTTGCAGGGTTAGCATCGCTAGGTCACGGGAATTTTTTTAAAACGGGGGGGGGGGGCTGTACCTGAGGGGCGCAGATACGGTGCCTTTACTCCTCCTCCAACTCAATATTACAAGGGGGAGGGTGCCAAAATGCGTATCTGCCTCGGCTGACTAAGCATCTCGTTGCGGCCTTGTATAAACTTGACTATGATAAATCCCTCTATAACGATATTTTTCTAGGATATTCGAAAAAAACCGCTTTCTCCAACAATATTTTTTTATATTTCACTCAAAATCACATTCCTTTTTTTTGAACTGTTAATGAAGTCGATGATTTAACTCTTTGTTACTCTGGGAAAGCTCTTCGGTTAACTTGAGCATGGGCTGAGATACGGGGGGGGGGGTATTGCCCCTCCCCCTCCCAGCGTCAAAGATGAAGTCGACTGATCTAATATACATAGGTATGTATGAATTGACATCATCATCATCGCCCCCCGCCAGCAATAATGACCGTGCCCCCCCCCTCAGACTTCCAAGTCTATCTCCGCCTATAAACTTGAGGAATAACATGCAGAACTATCTTAGCTCAATAAATATCTGGTTTAAAAACAATAAGCTTAAATTAAATGTTGATAAAACTAAATTTATGTTGTTTTTACATTTGTTTTACAATTAAATCTGAATTAAATTACTAATTTCTTGGATAATGAACTTGTTGTGGATACTTTGATTTTTTAAAATTTAAACTCACACGTTTGTAATACATGGATTATTTTTAAGTGAAATAGATACAGGTGTTAGATCAGATGTCATAAGCAGAAATATTTATCTTCCCACTTGAATATGTATTTTCCTGCAATAATTGTTGGTGTGACTAGTGCAGGGCAAGAAAAATCGGAAAAAAGCTTAGAGACGCCAAGATTTTATCTCCCGACAAAATCCGCTCGAAATAGCGTATTTTTTTTATTTCTCCGGGGATTTAGGGACCCCTTCTTATGCTGGCAGGCATGCCAACAATTTCCGATAGTTTCATGATGTTCTCAGACTTCGTTTCAGTTATCGTAATTAAAAAAAAAAAAAAAATTAAGCGCCAATGTCAACTTTTTAGTCGCAATGGCGACCGTGAGCATGGGATTTTTCAAGCCCTGGACTAGTACCATTATTACTTTCCACGTGATAGCATTGTATGAATTCAACGATGTTGTGATCCAAGGAGATTCCAGCTGCGTTTTATTTCCCATTTCGCAGATCGTTACGCTAATTAATTTGTAAATTCTGGAAAATTCGAACCTGACTAATACTATCATATTGGTTCTCAAAGGGTGCGTCGCGATGAATGGTGCGACATTGATGAGTTCTTGTTCAGTTCTCTTTTGAAAAGTTATTTTTTAAACGATTATCATTCCTTGCCAAACTATTTTGGGGAGCCGCAAATAAACGTTATCATGGCAAGGAAGCCGCGGGTGACCAAAGTTTGAGAACCACTGACTTATAAGGTAAGTTTGAATAAGGTTTGACAAATATCGACACAAACAATCAAATATTCACCACTATGGCCAAAATACTTCTGTTCGTAAGCCGAGGAGTGACTTTTTTTGGGGGCGGGGCCGCGAAATTCCTAAGCCCGGCTCTGAGTAAGGGCATCTTTTTCATCTCTTTGTGGCTCAGATGGGCGTGGTCTCGGAGCTACTGCGTGACGTCACTGCTCAAGCACTTTGTAGTAGACGACAACCAAGACAAAGACCAAAGAGTCGTAGCCTGCGGTATTGAAGAGGATTAAGTGAGGCCGACTCTATATCATTTAATATTGGAACGATTATGTCAGCATCGAAAAAAAGACTAGGGTCGGCAATTGATGGAAATTTTCAAGTGGTTGGGATCGAAAAAATGTAATCGATTAATCGACTGATAAATGGAACTTTAATCGAATATTTTCATGTGCTCACACTTTCTAACAAACGTATATCGGTAACCGTATAAGAGTAATTGATGCTGTAAAAATATATTTTGTTCATTTCAACGCACAAATATTCGCTCGCTGTATGTAAACAAATATAGAAATAGATTAAGAATTTGAGGCCCCCTCGAAGCAATTTGATATGATGAACATATTTTAATTAATGCCAATTTATATTTAATGAAAGAATTCACATTTACTTAAAATAATTTCAGAACTTACAGGATAATGAAAGAAATCATTTCAGAAATAAACACAAAATTCATATTAAATGAAGGAAACTTCAAAATTAACGCAAATGATATCCGGAATTGATGAAAATTCACATTTAATGAAAATAATGATTTCGCAATTAGTAATAATATTTAATGAGAGAAATCGTTTCAAACTTATGAGAATTGACATTCATTGAGCAAAATAAGCTCATAACCAGAGCCCGGATTATATGCACTAAAAAGTGGTAAAATATGCTCAAAAAATATGCAAATATGCACCTAAATATGCAAAAATATGCACCTAAATGAGCAAAAATATTTACTTAAAAATGCTATGATACAAATAGTGCACTTAAAATCCCAAAATATGCATTAAATACCCCAGAATATGCACTAGAAATCTTGAAAAAGTCAAAAATTTCGAAATATGCACAAAAAATGAGAAAATATGCATTAAAAACATTCCCATGCAAAAAAAAAGACGTGTTTTTAAAATGAATCTTTTCTATTTCTTCGTGCATATGTATTCATTTACAAAAAATACATACCGCATATATACAAATAACTTCTCCATATTTTTTTATTCAGGCACTTTTTACTTTTCAGTTTGTTGTAGCTGCTCAATAATGAAAATACCAGTAACAAAAGAATTTCGACAATCTTTTCTAAAACCAAATTTACCACTTTGACTTATCTCTAGAAATAGCCTTACAATAAAACGGTTAATACTCGTAAAATGTTTTATAAATATTAATATATTAATTCACTAAATTTCTCCTGCGCGAAAAAAATCGTTGTTACGAACAATATTTATTTGAAAAATTATAAAAGAAATTGAGTGAGCTTAAATGAACCTTCAAAAATATGCACTTATACCGAAAATTCTTTGATTTTATGCATTTATATGCATTAATGCTAAAAAGGCGGAAATATGCAAATGCATATGCACGTATACATTTGCATATAATCCGGCCTCTACTCATAACTAATAATAATGGATACATAATGAGAGAAATCACTTTTCAGAACTCATGCAAATTGATATTTATTGAAGGAAATTTCAAAATCAACTTTAATTGATATTTAATGAAGTAAGTAATAAGTAATTAAATAAGTAATTTCAGAACTGACGTTGAATTTACATCCAATGAAAAATCATATTCCAGACTTGATAAGAACAAATACTTAATGAAGGATATCATTATAGATTTAATTCAAATTGATATTTACTGAAACGAATTTCATAATTAGCGAAAATTGATATTTAATTGAAATGAATTCAAAATTTGTGAAAATTCATATTTAATGAAAAAGGTGAATCCAGAATTGAAAGAAAAACAGATTTAAAATTTAATTTAAAAAATAATTTTTGAATTAAAGCAAACTCATATTTGATGAAAGTAATAATTTCAGAATAACTCGTTTAATCAACACCAGCTATATATTAGTCAACTGGTGATGGTTGAACAAGGGGGGGGGGGGGAGTACGTTGAATTATACCTCAAACATGAAATTTTGGGCCCCCCCCCCCCCCGAAGTATTTCTTCAACGAATTGTAACAATTCGTGTAAAAAATTCGTGCAAAAATTAGATTACTTTCACAAAACCAACATTCATAAGAAGAATTGTGGAAGCTCAGCAAATATGATCCATAGTTTTAGGGCCTCGTTTGCTTATGCGAGGAAAATAGGCACTGCTATATTAATTAAAATAACATAGAAGAGGCATCGAGTATTTAAAAGAAAAAAAAATGATAATTCTTTTATATTTGTAATATCCTGAGCAAGCAAAAAAGTTCCATGTACTTATCAATCCGCAACTTTCGACATGTTTATGAAAATTATGAGTGCGGATGCTCGCGAAAAGAAGAAATATAACACACTAACCTCGTACACGTTCTTGTATATTTGTATTCGGCAGAGAAGAGTTCGTCGCCTTCTTTAGCTTTCAATCCAGAGAGGAAATAAATGCACAAATTCATGATGAGGAGACATTTTCTCGGTTCCGCTAGCGATCGGCATTTTGCTTGGTAGATTTTGAACTACAAAACGTAAAACTTAATTAATATTTGACTTAAGAAAAGTAGTTCTAAATACTTGAAATTATTACTTACAATTAAATACGTTCGTAATTTTACAATTTCAGGGTCATTGTCTCAGAGCTGCTCTCAGGGGGGTTGTGTGAACGACAAGTGCCGTTGCATCGAGCCCACGTTTAAAGGATGCCCGACAAACCAGTCACGGCCCAGGCTCTGTCCCTCCAGGGATATAAGCCTTTTACCCTTGCGGGTTGGGTCGCGCTGGGGATAACCCAGGATGCCCAGCACTCATGATAATAGAAGCGAAGAAATACAAAACGTATGAAATAATCGCCAGATTAACCCTTTTCTCAACTCGAAATTTTTAGATGTTAGGATTAAATTTACTTTGTTTCTAGTGGTGAGTCGAAGGGACCCAAAGCCCCGAATCAATCAGGGCGGCCCGAATTCCTGAAATATGTCACTAATCCTGCAATTGTTTCTTTCAATAATTCTGAATTCTCATCAATTTTGAAATAGTTTCCTGTCTCTTTCATTGATTCTCAATTTTCTTCATTTATGGAATTATTTCTTTCATTAATCGTCAAATAATTTCTTTCATTAATCGTGAAATAATTTCTCTCATTAATTTTGGAATTATTTCATTTTTGCTGATTTCGGAATTATTTCTTTCATTATAATCGTGAAATCATTTATTTTATTATTTCCTCTCATTAATTCTGGAATTACTTCTTTTTCATTATTTCTGGAATTACTTCTTTTTCATTATTTCTGGAATTACTTCTTTTTCATTATTTCTGGAATTACTTCTTTTTCATTATTTCTGGAATTACTTCTTTTTCATTATTTCTGGAATTACATCTTTTTCATTATTTCTGGAATTACATCTTTTTCATTATTTCTGGAATTACTTCTTTTTCATTATTTCTGGAATTACTTCTTTTTCATTATTTCTGGAAATATTTCTTTCACTAATTCTGCTCAACAATTCTGAATTTTTTCATCAAATTCTGGAGCTTTTTTTTTTCATTAATTTTGGAATTGCAACGGAAATCTCTCTTTTGCGGACACCGGCGAAACAAAAAAAGTTCGTTCGCGGAAGAAATTTTGGGGTGACCGCAGATAAGGGCTGTCCGTTAAGAGGGGGTTTTACCGCATTTCTTTCATTAATTCGGAAATTTTACTTAGATGCTGGAATAATTTTTCCCAGTAGGTTACAATTTCCGAATTTTTAGAAGATGATTCCCCTTTGCCCAAAATACATTTGGGGGATAGAAAGACGCCACACTTCCCAAAGCTTCTCGGGGGTCCCGAAATTGTCAGGACGCCCTGGTCCTTCTTTATTCTCGCACTGTTTCCCGCGTCCGGTAAAGACGACTTGAACATTTTTTTTTCTATAAATTTCATTGATTTACAAAATAAATTAATTCATGAAAAACTTAACTGTAAAACTCACCAGAAAGGGAAGAACAAATCGCACTCTCGGAAACACAGGAGGCGCGGGAGGTAGTTACGTCACTGATGACGCCTGAAATTCAACTGCGCAGTAGAATTGCTCCGTCGTCAGCTCTCTGTCTAGAATTTGGCGGGGAATTTCAAGCCTTCTCATTGGTCGTCGGACCATCTTCCACATCCGGGCGCTGTTGCTAATTTGTTTATACTGCTGTGAGAGACAAGCAGACGGCAAAAAAATCGTCTGCTCTCTCTCTGTCTATGGTATTCGAGCGGGAAATTTCAAGCCCTCTGATTGGTGTTCCTTGGAAGCCGGGGGTTCCCAACGTGGAGCCAATTTGAGCAGGACCGTGGCGTGCCTTCTCGGGGGCCCTGGGACAGACTTTTTCTTGGAGGCCGCCTCGAAAGGGTTATTATTATGCAAAAAATAAGTGTACATATTTTTTTGTGAAGCTCTCATTCAGCTCAGGGCCTTGGGGCAATGTCTCGGTTGCCCCAGAATTTGAGTTTTTCCTATGAAAGCTTTTAACCTTCCGAACTAATTTCAAATTTTTAATTTTTTTTTAAATTTCTTGATGACTTCACTTCTCTCTCCCATTTTCCTCTTTCAGTGGAAGGGGTTTGACTAAGGGTTCTTAATGTTTTTTGTTCCCCTTCAATGAAGAAAAATGAAGGGGGCACACGCGCACGCACGCACAAACTCCTTCAAAAAAATAATTTTCTGTGCATAGCAATGTAAAAACAAAGAGTTGGTTGTTTTCTCATCCAAGCTTACGGGACCCTCCTGAATTCTCGCCGAGGACCCCACTATTATGAAGCAAAAATTGGGGGGGGGGGCGCTTAAAATTCAAGGAGAGGAAAGCAAACAATAATGTAAGAATGTTCTTACATTTTAAAAAAACCAAAAAAAAAACAAGAAATTTCTCCTGGAACACATTTTACCCTCTTATGACGTTTCACTAGTGGGGGGAGAGGCACTGACGACAGTACGGCGAACACCAAGATTTCAGAGATGCTTCGGTGGTGGGTCATGGCCTGAAAAGGTTGGGAACCACTGGTTTAGGGGCCGTTCAAGTATTACGTAAGCAAATTTTTAGCCATTTTTGACTCCCCCCCCCCTTGTCAGCAAAACTCAGACCCTTTTACCCCTTGTAAGCAAAATTTCGTCATCAGCATCCTAACACATATTGGTGGGATCAGAGACGTATACGGGGAAGGGGGCATAGGGGGTTCATGCCCTCCCCACGACGATCAAAAAAATTTTTTTTTTAATGCAAAAAATATTTTTTAAATTTAAATTTCGGAAGAAAATACCTTTATGTGTGGGTCAATTTCTGTTGTTAATTTCAATGTTATTTGTAGGCTGTGAACTCAAAATTTATCTTTAATAACTTCATTGCGACCCACCCTCTAAGCCGTATAATGATAAATCGCATGAAGGCCCTTAGCCCGCGGACCAAATATGACCCTGGGGGCTATCTGATGCGGCCTGCGCTCCTCAAATCTAATTTCGTAAAAATGAACTAAGCGGCACATTTTCAGATCACTTAAATGACCCGGGACACAGTTCCAGAACACTTAAGCGATCCGTGACACATTTAGAGATCCCTTGAGTGCCATGTGGCACAGTTTTAAGCGGCCCCTGTGCGGTTTTAGTTACCCGCGGGACATTCCCAGATTACTTAAGTGATCCGTGGCAGAATTGTGGATCACTTGAGTGAAGCGTGGCACGGTTCCAGAGCACTTAAGCGGCCCGGACACATTTACAGATCACTTGGATCCAACAAAACATTTAGAGATCACTAAAGTGGATCTGTAGGGTACTTATCAATGTGCCAAACTATCGAAAGGTTTTTGAGGCACAAAGTAAGATGCCATTAAGAATATTTCATATTTTCTTAAAAGGTGGCTGATGAATAAAGGGTAGTTGATGACGTAGGCATTATCCAAACTCCACCCCCCCCCCAGCGATGCAGACGTAATACTTGAATGGCCCCTTATACCCAAGAACTAGAGGAGATTAGATAAGGGGGGGTGGGGTGGAGAAAGTCACGTGGGGGGGGCATAGAAAAATTTCATGAAACATTAATTCATATTTAAGAGTTTTTTTATGTTTTTTTTAAAGCAAAATGAATGAAATATTCTGAATTTATATTGGGGCCACCTTTACCGGAACCAGGGCTGTCTTAAGGGGCCGTTCATTTAGATTTTTAGTAATTTTTAATCTCCCGGTCAGAGATACTGGGTTTCATCCTTTAGTCTCTCCCCTTCCCTCCCCGCCTCACAATATTCTTGAAACACTTCCAATAATTTCATTAAGGCCGAGATTGCACTACAAGAGTGTGACAAAAGATCATTTACAAAACTGGAAAAAAATAATGGTTGCATTTGCTCGAAAGTATCCGATGCGAATTTCGTTGCACAACTTCAAGTTTTATAAAATAATTCTGATTTTCTAAAGATTAAAAGCTTTTATAGTGTAATGCCGGCCCAACTTCTAGCCTTTACATATTATACTTGATATCATTTCTAATTTGATAACGCACTAGTCGATTTTAAATCCTTTCCCTGGGAAATTATTCTAATGTACGACCGACCCCTCAAGATAAGACATGAAAATGGAAGCGTGGAAAAAAGGGAAAAGAAGATTTCGAGTGAAAAAAACAAAAAAAAATGTTTTTAATTTACTCATAAAAATAATTCTCAATGTTACCGTCTTGAACGATGCACTCACCTCGGCAGGCGGAAGAATGGTGTTTGTATTTCTTCCATAAAACTCCCGACGTTATATTACGTCAGAAACATTGAACAGGTTAAGTTAAAATATTTCCAAAAACGGAAGGTGACACAAAGAAATTCATCAAACTCAAAGTTTCACCAAATACTAGTGCTGCAAGAGGAAAAATTGAAAACCCTGGTTCTTCGAGCTTTTTTCTTCAAAAGAATGGCGGAGTTTCGATAAAATCAGAAATTTCGAAAATTAGAAGCTCAAGTTCAGGGTGTGTGTGATACAATTTCCCCACATTTTACTATCTGATGCTAAAATAACTTTTATTCGGAAATATACAGAGAATACACTGTTTTCATAGATACCCATCAGTACTGTATCGCTTCAATGCAGTTGCTGTACAAGGGGGGGGGGGAAGAAAAGAGCAAAACCATTATTTTCGGTTTTTTCAAGGGCTCCACAAATACTCTGAGCAGGACGTTGAAAATTGGGGTGTTTTCATACCTTGGCCCTGTCTGTGCATGCGCCAGAATTTGAAAAAAATTCGAGTCGGTAACCTTCATTCGTTGAGTTGCCATGGAATAAACTGTGTTAAAATATTACGAAAAATAAAATTTCTCACAGAGCCATTTAAGAAAGAAAAAGAGAAACATAAAAAAAAATTGAAAAGGTTTTCCACAGGTGCGAACCTGTCGGGTCCCTCCGTCCATCTCAGCGGCGAAATTGTTTTCGGCGCGAGTGACTTTTTCGGGACCCTCCGTCCGTTGCAGAGGCGAAATTTTTTTCGGCACGTGTAAAGCTGTCGAGACCCCCCCCCCGTCCATCTCAGCGGCGAAATAGTTTTCGGCACGTGCGAATCTGTCGGGTCCCTCCATCCGTCAGAGGCGAAATTGTTTTCGGCATGAGCGAGCCTGTCAGGTCCCCCCATCCGTCACAGAGGCGAAATTGTTTTCGGCACCTCCGAAACTGTCGGGACCCTCCGTCCGTCACAGAGGCGAAATTTTTTTTGGCACGTGTAAAGCTGTCGGGACTCCCCGTCCATCTCAGCGGCGAAATAGTTTTCGGCACGTGCGAATCTGTCGGGTCCCTCCATCCGTCAGAGGCGAAATTGTTTTCGGCATGAGCGAGCCTGTCAGGTCCCCCCATCCGTCACAGAGGCGAAATTGTTTTCGGCACCTCCGAAACTGTCGGGACCCTCCGTCCGTCGCAGAGGCGAAATTTTTTTGGCACGTGCGAAACTTTCGGGACCCTCCGTCTGCCACAGAGGCGAAATTTTTTTTGGCACGTGTAAAGCTGTCGGGACTCCCCGTCCATCTCAGCGGCGAAATAGTTTTCGGCACGTGCGAATCTGTCGGGTCCCTCCATCCGTCAGAGGCGAAATCGTTTTCGGCACCTCCGAAACTGTCGGGACCCTCCGTCCGTCGCAGAGGCGAAATTGTTTTCTGCACGTGCGAAACTTTCGGGACCCTCCGTCTGCCACAGAGGCGAATTTTTTTTCGGCACGTGTAAAGCTGTCGGGACTCCCCGTCCATCTCAGCGGCGAAATAGTTTTCGGCACGTGCGAATCTGTCGGATCCCTCCATCCGTCAGAGGCGAAATTACTTTCGACACATGCGATATGTGTATATATTGCTTATAATTTGTGTTAATTGCATTTTCAATTCGGTTGCTGTATTTTTGAAATATATGACATCCATATTTTTATGGGCATCTTTTTCTCAGCCACCTCGTTGGGCATTTTGCCTGTTGTGGCGTTGTATTTGTATTTGTATAAACAAATTGTTATCTTCTCTGATAGCCAAGCAGCACTGATAACTTCCCCAAGTTTCAACTGTGCGTCAAATACTGCACTGACATGCTGAATAACTTCGCAGCATTAGGCAACAACATCAACCATTACTGGGTTCCCGGACATGTAAATTTCCAGGGAAATGAACTTGCAGACCAGATAGCCAAAGAGGCAGCGAACCTGAAACTATCTGGACCTGAACCTTTCTATCCTGTTTCGATGCCAATCATAAAAGGAGATGTCAAACACAATGGATGGAAAATAAACATTATCGGCAATGGAACTGAGGCAGGACTGCATACAGGCCAAACTGGCCTTGGGAACGCAACCGAATATTGAAAAAAATCTTATCTCTCTGAACGGAAAACAGATTCGACAGGTTATAAAGACCATCACTGGTCATGCTAACCTAGCGAAACGCATACACAACTGTGGCTATGCAAATTCACCTATTTGTCCTGTGTGTGGAGAAGAAGACGAAACTGCACTCCACTGTGTGGGACGATGTCCCGCCTTCTCTGTCCCGAGAGCGAACTACTTTGGTGATCATCAGGTGACACTAAGTGAAGTAGTAAATGCAGCCAGCATTTACAACTTGATAAATTTTTTTAATTATACTAAATACCTGAACTCATAGTGAGTATCAACTCTCTGCTCAGATTTGAACTCTCGTGTGTTATTTTCCAATAACTGCACGTTGAGCTCCTGTCCATATCCCTGGGAGATCTCCTCTGCTCCTTTTCTTAGAAAGAGTATCGCAGACAGGACCAGCCTCAAATGTTTAGATATGACCTTTATTGGTTTACTATAATTTCTCACGTACAGGGATTCAGTAAAATGGTAACAGATACTAAGCCTTTCGTTCCCGGCGCTGTTGCAAACGCTGGGAAATTTCCACAGAATATTTCTTCATAGTTACATGATCCACAACTAGTGTTACACTACTTGGTGTTAGGCCGGGATTACACTATAAAAGTTTGGTAAAAGTAATTTTATAAAACTTGTAAAATGCCACCAATAAGATTATCAGTTTCATTTGCTCGAATGTAACCTATGAACTTTATTGGTTGAATTTTTTGAGTTTTATACAAGGGATTTTATCAAACTTTTATAGTGTAATACCGGCCTTAGAGTAATGGACAAAACTATCAAATTCAACAATTGCCCTAGGGTATTATACAGAATCACAGATAAAGACGATAAATTTCTAGTATTTATCAAATTACTATTATTATCAAACAACGCATATCTCCGGTAAAAGTGAATTTTTTTTTAGTATTTATCAAATTCGCCAACGACGCTTGGGTATTATGCATATTCGAAGATTAAAGTGATAAATCTATCAAACTTACCAAGACTGGTAAGCATGCATAATAACGAATTATGTATAATAACCGATTTGTCACATTTAACCGTAACATACATTAAAAACTAAATACTTTCATTTTTCTATTTAAATACTCGAATGGCAGGTTCCCATTCGTGGTTCATTGTTTTACAACATCTACAGCAAGAATGTATTATACATAACCTTTTCAATCCTCGGGCCTAGATATCGGCATTTCTGCTCTTGCTTTGCTGAAACTTGCGTGCGTTGTGCTACACGCTGTGACATCATAAATGCATTAGTACCACATCTATCCGTACGCACGAGCGTTGGCGCTCGCGATGCATAATACCGTAACTAGGCACGTGCAAGAGGCGCACTCGCACAGGGCCCACTTGTAAGGGGGAGGGGCCCATTCTGGGCCTAAATTCAAATTCTTGCACAGGGTAAATGAATGGCTAGCTACGGCCCTTGCGTACAAGGAAGCATGTCTTCAAATCATACCTTGGATGTATATACGTAATAATAACACGAGCTGAAGCACGTCTGCAACTGTAACGAAAATAGTTATTTATTTATTTAACATTTTCACATCAAGAACTTGAAACCCGTCTGCATCGAAGCCACATGGCGAAGAGCATTGGTCGACGATAATGTGTGTTCTGGTTAAGAGAGAAACTCCCTCCTCCCCACCCCGTGTTCATCAGTCTGCACCCGTGCTGCAATCTGTTGGGTTTCGACTTCATTGTAGACTCCCGCACACCAATTAATTAGAAATTATTCAGATGAATGTTCAGAGGTGCATGTGCTACAACTACAACAAAAAAGGTAGGCTGGGTGTGTTACCGTAAATGGCCAGAGGCGTATGAAGAGAGACAGAACGCATGGGGGGGGGGAATAAAAATAAAATAAAAATTTTATGTATAAAAATTGAAACATTTTTTATCGAAATAAAATATCTTCTCAATTTCCGTTAATTTAAAACTTTTTGAGATAAGTTACTTGAAATTATCTGGAAGAGATAAACTCAGATACCCTCTCCTCCCAAGCGTATGTTATGCTTACGCCCTTACGTTAATCAGTTATTAGTCCGTCAATCCTTGGCTTATGATGAGAAAAGTTGTGTAAAATATTCGTTCGAGCAGTCTTTTTTTATCAGTTTCTCTTTAATCCATGAGAAATTCGATAAATTGACTGCTGAAGATGAACAGTGCAATTTTCACTTACATGGACCCTTAAGGGGAGAACGTGCCAATCACAACATTTACTAATTGGCAAAATCAACATTACTGCAATTTGGTACGTGAACTTATGTTTTAACACCTTAACAAACATTGGAATTTTTGAAATTATTATTCAAAAATATTTTCATACTGATCAATAATATTTATTCGACCGTTCCTCACCCAGTGCATTCAAATTTTGATGATTGATGACAATTGTACAACTTCATATTCGTCATCATCTCATTTTTGTTTTTTTTTTGACTAAATATAGATGCCGCCACAAATAAAACAATCAACAAACTTGATACGTGAAGTGATAATGTGCAACTAACAGGCAGGCCAGCAACACGAAGTGATTACAACATTCCCATGAAGAAAACCCAAGTTATACGTATAATCAAATGCAAAAAACTTCATTGATGATTACGACAGTTGATTTTATTGTACAGGGTTTGTACAGGGTGCATAGCAAACAGGGGTTATGGCATTTTACAGGCGAACCGTTGATCCTATAAAGGTATACTTTCAATTAAAAAAGTTCCCAAACAACGTGTACTCAGATATGACATTCATGTTTTAAGGGGTTGTATAATTATTAAAAAAAAATGAGCTTTGTACATGTACACCCTGCTCTCAAGAACCCAAGAACATTTTAATCGGGTTTTGGGACACACGGGGACTGTGTGAAAAAATATATTTTTTCACACATATTTTTCACACACCATATACAAACCCTTCAAACATGAGTGGCATATCTAAGTGCTACACTTTAATTGGAAACTTTTCCGATTGGAAATATACCTCTAGGATCAACGGTTCGCAAGCAGAATATCGTACCCCCTGTTTGGCTATGCGTAGTTTAAAGGACAACGATTGGCTCTAGCGATAATATTGACGTCACACTATTTCTCAAACACAGTGGATTCGCTGAACCTGGTACTGTTTATCAAGGACTTTCAGGGTATACTGTGTGACAGCATACGCTGAATCTCGAATGAATCCCTTTTTTTTCAGTCCTAATTACTGAGCAATAAAGCGGTAGACATCACTTTCAGTTGTCAATTGTTGTATATATTCCATATCGTTGTGTAGAGCTTCTTGATATACTAGGCTGGCTAATCCACCATCTTCGAGCGAAAGCATGACGTCGTTATTATCGTTATAGTCAATCGATGGCCCCTATGCTGCTTTTTTTCAGACATCAGTCAGAGTCGCAAACCTGTTCTTTGCTCAAAGATGGACGACGATTCCTTAAAAAGCATTTCACACATATCCATGAAGCATAATTACGCCATTATTAACATCCAAACTACGGAAATTTCGTGTTTTTCAATTGTATAAATATAAATGATCATCGTGTGTGTGTGTGGGAACCAAGACCTAAACAACTCTCAAAACTTGTAATTGGATTTTGAATGAAGAACTAGGAAGTGCATTTGACTGAGGCAGGTCGAGAGGAAATTCTCACCCATGTGAGACAACGTTTCGGCGTCCCTATCCGTTGGCAATATTCTGCATGATTACTTGTAGCGGTGCTGTCGGCAAGAGTGCGTATAGGTGTTGGCATTACAATATAATAAATCTGCCAACACATCGTTTTCGTGAGCGCGCCTTTTCTTTACCTCTATTTTTCTGTTTTGAGAGAGAAGGCTTTCGTTTCTTACAGAGTCAAGATGTCATTTTCTATGTGTTGGTGTATTCTCGTTTCTTTTTACATGTCTAACGTACCGTGTGTGTTTCTCCAAATTAATAAACTTTATATTTAGCCGTTATCTGGAATCACACACACACACACACACACAACACACACACAAATAAAGCAGAGTTCTCAGCCGAGAGAGAGAGAGCCGAGCAGAGTTCTCTTAGAAGATCTTAGGGTACCTTGTGCATTTGCCAGGGGTTCCGCGGCCACTCCAGGGCAATAAAATAAATAATTAAATTTGATAAATAAATTAAATGGGGCTCGGTCTCATTGAAATTATAGACTAAAGAGGGAGCCAAGAAAAGGTTGGGAACCACTGAATTAGTCACCAATAAAATAGCTTCAATTAAATAAGTAATTCGAATAATGACTAAAAAATATTTGACAAACGTAATGAAAACATGTTTTAGTTTCGTTTTTCAATTACTCCCGCTTCTTCGTTAAGCGGTTAGAATTGTTTATCATTCCTACGGAAAATAAATCACAGAACATTTAGATACAGTTGATTCCCGTTTTAACGAGTACCGTTATTAACGAAAATCTCGTTTCGACGAAAACTTTTTCTTTTAAATCCTTCAGATAAGTTCGCGTAGGAACAATTTAAAAATCTGGAATTCCTTTATAACGAAATTCCGTTATCACGGAGCGATTTCTCCGGTCTCTTGGAGTTCGTTATAACGGGATTCGACTGTATTGACAAAAACTGCACTTGCAAATGATTGCAGATCGTTTCGAACTTTTTCGATAATTGAGCAGATGCTCATCAAACTAGGAAATTTCAAGTTCTTCGCAGAAGTAATGTTATTGGCATAAGTATAGATCCTTATTTTTTTTATATAATGACTCTCAGTGTTTTTGAAACGTGCTGCCATCTATCACCATCAAAGAGAGCAAATAATGAAACTCCCGTATTTTTGAATAAAATCAGCAAAAATATGCTATAAATGGTGCTTTTCGACGAAAGTGCAGAAAATTCCAGAATTATTTCTTTCTAGATAAAAATGTAGAACTCTAGAATTATTTATTTCTAAATGCAGAATTGCAAAATTGATGAAAATGCAGAATTGCAAAATTGATGAAAATGCAGAATTGCAAAATTGATGAAAATGCAGAATTGCAAAATTGATGAAAGTTCAGAATTAATGTAAGAAAAAATTCCAGAATTTTGATTTAAATTCAGAATTTATGATAGAAATAGTTCTTGATGATAATGAAGAAAAAATTTCAGCATTATCTATACCTAGATGAAAATGTTGAATTCCAAAATCGGTGAAAATTCAGAATTTATGAAAAATATTTATAGATGGAAAAGAGTTCTGTAACATGAAAATTCATAGCTGCATAACTGATGATAATTAAGAATTCCCAGCAATTTATGACGATTCGGAATTCCAGAATTGTGATGACAGAGTTCATGAAAAAATCATTATCACCGTAAGTGGGGGGACCGGTGCCCCTGCTCATGTTGCACACCCCTTAGAGCGGCATTTTCTTTTTTTCAAAAAATATTTTTTCAACTATTTACGATACTTTCTCCTTCAATGAAAAATCTTGCACCATAATTGACGGACATGTCACACTTTTTTTTTGTAGTAATTCATGAGATTCCGAAAAATTTAGATTCTACAATCCAATAATAAATTTTATAATTCTCATTCGATTATTTTGCAACATTGTGGGCATGGATACAATGCGTCTCGTATATTACTTCATGTGAAAATATATCTTACGGCAAATTCTTAAAAAAATTCACGTGGAATTTTCATAATTTGTTATTTAAAAAATGCGCGATGGAGGAGGATTTCATTGAGTTTAAACGTCTCGTGAATCGGTTTGTTAAGCTTCGCTCAACGACTTGCGCGTGCAATACCTCGATCAGCCGTAATACAAAACTAAATAACGCAAACTAAACAAAAAACACATCTAGGTTGTTTTTCCCCTTAAGAAATACAGGAATTCTAATTTATGATATGTATAACGATTTGATCGGGAATAAATTTGAAAAATGTAAAATGTTTTGCAGCGCCATCTGCACTACAAATTTTTCTTGTCACTACGTTTGATATTTGATTGGAAATTTTTCTGAACCTATTAATGTAACTGGAAAAAAAAATCAAAGAAATAATTTTTTTCTCTCATTCACGAAATTCAAATAATTTGTTAATGTAATTTATGAAATAATATATTATAAATTCTATATATTTTCTACAATTCCTCTTGAAAGTCATTCATAATTCTTGCTTCAGCCATCTATATCAATGACATTCCTGCACCTCTGGTAGGAATCATAGCGCTTTTTGCTGACGATGCCACGATACTCACTAATCATAGGAAATCTAAAAAATGCAATGAAAATCTTCAAGAAATCGTCGAGGCCATTGAGAATTGGTGTGGCATCAACGCCATTGAGCTGAACCACAGCAAGTGCCAATTTATTTGGTGCACAAGAAAAACGGACCCAGGAAACGCTCCCATCTATATCGGTGGAGCGGCCGTGGAACCAGTGAGAAAAGTAAACTACCTAGGCTGTATTCTGGACCGGCCAATGACTTTTGGTCCGCAGATTGACTATGTCAGGAACAAGGCCACCCAAGCCCTAGGCATGCTCTCCAAAATGACATTTCCTCAAGCTCGTCTCTCCTTAAAGAATAAAGTCCTACTATATAAATCTATACTTCGACCAATTATGACATATGCAGCCCCGGTCTGGGCTTACGCAAGTCATAGCAACATGCAAAATCTACAATCTCAGCAAAACAAGATCCTAAGGTCTCTTGTGAGGGCACCTAAATTTATACGGGGAGCTGACATCAGGAAAGACCTATGTATACCCCGTTATACTGGACTTCATCAAGGAGCTGTTTACAACCCACTATGACAAACTAGAGAACTTTGAATATGGCCATCTCAATGAGATAGTGGATTACGACCCTTTACAGAGAACAATGTACCATAGGCCAGAAAGGGTATTACACGCTGACTGGACACTCTACTGATAAAGAAAATTATGTATTCTGTTATTATTTTGTTATAAATGTTTTCGAGAAAAAAGAAAAAAAGAAGGAATAAAAAAAAATGGAATTGAATTATAGAAAAAAGAGGAGATAGATTTGAAAAAATATATACTTATACACACTGTGCATTTCTATTTTTATTGTTCTGTGTATAAGTCATCTTATTATATCCCACTTTATCTACTTTGCCACTGGTATATTGTACTCATTCTTGTATCTGTATGTGTTATCTATATGTCTTATATGTATTCTATGTGTTATATGTTTTTTGTCTACCAACGATTTTTTTTAAAATATTGAATATTTTAATTTTTCCCCCTTATTGTGATCTTTTAGAGTGCATACTACATTTGTAATTTGAACATGACGTTGGACTGGACTTTTGTTTACTCTACACAAACATGCACTCATGCTTTACACATACATGTACAAACTTTTCTTTCTCCTTCACAACGCCTCAGAAATGCTATTTGTAAGTCGTCAGACACTCTCATTGGGCTGGAAAACGACGAAATAAATTAAATTCTGTTCTGTTTCGGCCATCTCATTAGGCGTATTGCCTTTTGTGGCTTTGTATTTGCGTAACTTGCTACTCGTAATGTTTAAATTATACCTGTTGACGTGAATATTAGCCTAATACATAGATTCCTAACCTTTTTTGTCCCATCGCCCCCTTCTTCAGAAATTTTTTTCTCCCATCGCCCCCCAACGCAATCTAACTCGTAGGATACTATGTTAAACCCGTAACTTCTGCCGCCCCTGGAACATTCCATCGTTCCCCCAGGAGGTGTTAACGCCCACGTTGGGAATCACTGGCCTAATGGATCAATGATGGTAGTCACGTGTTAGGGTTTTGTAAATGTTGTGTGGACGTGCTGGTCTCTCGAATAGCCGATAACAATCAACGGAATATTCATTACTGTTGCCTCTTGTTCACCACCAATGTAAGGGCTCGTTTGTTATGTGATATGCTTAGATACATGCATTCACAAGTCGTTTTCATTCCGTTCGACTTTTCCTGTAGGAGCACAACTCCGGTCTACCTCCATTGGGCTTGAGTTCAAATACAGAATGGTTATAAATAAACTGACACTACTCAGACGTATGCAGCGCCCATTCTGAAAGAGATATTTTGATATATAGGATATATCAAGACCATGGGGAGAAATAAAGATTCAATTAAAAAAAAATTCAATTTTTTACCACCAGGTGAAAAGTGGTGCTTTTTATTGCAGTTGTCTTTTTTTCCATGACCCAAATAGCGTATATACCAAGTTTCAATGAACCAAGTCCACCACAACAGGCGCTACATAGGTCGGAGTATCGTCAGCATAACTAAGCTGAGTAGTGTCAGATGAATTATACTGACTCTACTCCGACCTATGTGGCGCCCGTTGTGCTGGACTTGGAACTTGGCACACACGTTATTTGAACCATGGGGAAAAGATAACTGCGTTAAAAAAGCACCAATTTTCTACCTGGTGGTCAAAAATTGAACTATTTTTTTTATTACAGATTCTTTATTTTCCCCCCATGGTGTCCATATATCCCTATATACCAAGTTTCATCAAAATACCTCTATCAGAATGGGCGCTGCATACGTCTGAGTAGTGTCAGTTTAATTGTAACCACCCTGTAGCCTTGGATGAAAATTAAGGAAAAAAATCATTAAAAGCACAATGAATTGGATTATCCCAATTTCAATAGGAAAAAAAGAAACATAATTTTATTTCGGAATAACGATGAATTATTTCACATAAAATTTATTCAATCTGCTACTAAAAAAAGTATATACATCATTTAATTCTATAAATATTTCCTGATAGAATTTTAGGTCACGTTTAGTGGACGTAGGGTGAGTTCACCTCTACAGACACTCACCGTGTTGTGTCAGACACGCGCAAACATTCTTTAACATAATGACGTCCGTCTGCGCCAGCGCAGCTACAATACGATAGATATGAATGCGTTCGTAGGTTTTATGCTAAAGCAGCGGTTCTCAACCAGTGCTCCGTGTGCATTTACCGAAGGCTCCACGGCGACTGGAGGAAAATAAAATAAATCAATGAATTTGATAGATAAATAAAACAAAAGAGGTCTACAGGGATCCGCCATAAAAATTATAAACAAAAAATGGCTCCTCGAGTCAAACAGGGCTCCACCATAGAAATTATATACTGAAAAGGGCTCCGCGATTCAAAAATGTTGAGAACCGCTGTTTGCTGTGTCTGACACGACACGGTGAGAGTCTGAAGATGTGAATCCACCCTCACAGATTGGATAGAAAGCCAACTGAAACGAACTTTATGGCCAAGTATTTGCTTTGAAAAAGAACAATGAAATTTAGGTTCATGATATTGGTAGTGATGGAGATAGTACCTTTTTCATTATACCGGGGGACCTCACTTTATTTATGCGACATGAATTACGTCTTGAATTTCGAAACAGGGAATACCACACTAAATTTGTCACGCACTTGATGACTAATACGGTCATTCACTTGTTCACTCATATGCTCAATCAGCTATTCACTTGGTCACTCATAAGTTCAATCAGCTACTCACTTGGTGATTCATTTGAACATTCGGTAATTCGTTCACTCACTCACACGGTCAGGGCAGGCGAAGTATCTGGGGCGAAAAGTTGGCGGTGAAACGTCGGGGGCGAAATTTCCGTCAACCATTTGGTACATACGAAGAAAATTGGTGATCATTTCGAAGTAGAAATTTCTGTTCAGAATACACGTGTGCACCACAGTCTGACAGAAAATAAATTTTGCACACATATTATGAAGACAGATTATTTACAGAATTATTCAGATTAATTATTACTGTGACTTACACTAGAGTTATTGCAGCCAACTCACTATTGTTAAATATTCTGAACATTTTTATTACACTGAACAAGCTGAGCTGAAATCTTGAAGTAGACGACACACAGCTCGGTTTAAGCTAGCAGCCCGTATACGGCAACGATACGGGCAACACATGGAAAACATCAAGGGAGGACGAGCCAAGTCAATGCCAGACTAAGGTCTGAGCTACCGTCCTGGCAAGGTACGGAAATGTGTGCCCAGACCTTAAGCCGGGATCCGTGGATGCTCGACTCCATCAGTGGAGTCAGAGTCGGAATAATAAAAAGTCCCCGTCGCTGGGCCACTGAAAACCTACAGAGCATCAGACTATATGATGAACGTCCAAGTAATGCATTTTGCGAAAAACGTGCGGTCAAACATCTTTTCACGCCTTGAAATAGGTAGCATATTCTTGAAAACGGATGCAGATTATGTGACTGAAGGAATTTTAAAAATAAGAAATGGATAAAATATGATATATTTGCACCACGAGAGAGAGAGAGAGAGACTATCAAGAGGAATTGCGAAAAAAACATAGCATGCATTTTGTTCACGATATCTCATAATTCCCTTGTAAAATACAGGGTGTCCCGTAAGTGTTAGCACAACCTTTATCTCATCAACCGTCCGTCACAGAGGTATAGTTTCAATTTAAAAAATGCTCAAAAGGCGTTCAAAAATTTCTCTGCATCAGTTTTGAGAGTGAAAACAGTGTGCAACAAAATAAAATAAAAAAAAAAATCTAAATTTTTGTACGGTCCGCCTCTTCTCTAACTTCCAAGTAGAAAGTTGTTGCCCTGTCTTTTTTGATTCAAATAAAAGCGATCATATGTTTTTAACTGCTATATTTTCAGAAATATATTCGGATTCAAAAATCAGAAAAGTATATTAAAGGACAGCATAAACAGGGGAAAGTAGAGTTGTACGTCAGTTTTGGTTGTTATTTCCCAACTTTTCTTCGATTTTTGAACTAACATATCTCAGTGAATATCGCAGTTAAAACCGTGGGATATTTTTTCCTTGGGCTCAGGAAAGACAGGGCGACAGCTTTCTTATTAGAAGTTAGAAGACAAGAGGACGAAAACCGTATAAAAATTTATATTTTTTCTATTTTGTGATACACTGTGCACTTTTACGATTGGTGCAGGGTAATTTTTTTGAACGCGTTTTGAAAATTTTTTTTAAATGGGAATCATAGATATAGAATAGATAGAACCGCTCATAACCCCCAGACTGATGCAAAGCACCTTACTTTCGTTACCTCAAAAGAGGCAGGGTTGTGTCGGAAAAATGAGCAAAGATTAGTAGTAGTGGCATCCTTGCCCTCGATGTAACGTACAAGTCATTTAAAATGGATAGCTGAACCCAATGACCAGGGAGAAAAATTGCACGAGCGCCCAGTGGCACATAAGGGCTGGAGACCGCAGAGTGTGGAAAAGACTTGTGAGGCAAGTAAGAAGATGAAGTTGGCATGTTGAGGTGAAAGATTCGAATGATCTAAAACAAAGCCTCCGTCCACAGTGCCGAGCAGTTTTGCTTCCCTTTCTTTATACAGAATATGTAGTACACACACAATTGGAATCATACCTTTACGACAGACGGTTGATGACATAAAGGCAGCATTAGAGGACACCCTGTATAATAGCAAACCATTTTCTCCTCATCTTCGTGCGGTCCATCGGTTTAAAAAACCAACAACCAAGTTATTTGAAGAATCATAGCAAGTAGTTTTTTGCTTTTATTACGTGGTACACTCTGTATAATGTATACAGTTCATATGAATACGAGATCCCTGATAAAAGAAATAAATATTATTTTATATTCATAAAACCGTGCATCTGGGTTTTTTTTTTGCCTCACAACGTGTAAAAAATCTGATTGAAGACGTGTGTAACTAACGATGGCGAACAATAGTACAGTCGAATCCCGTTTTAACGAATACCGTTATAGCGAAAATCTCGTTTTAATGAACACTTTTCTAATCCCTCAAATAAGTTTTCATAAGAACAATTCTAACAACCTGAAATTCCTTTATAACGAAATTTCATTATAACGAATTGATTTCGCCGGTCTCTTGGAGTTCGTTATAACGGGATTCGACTGTATATAAAATGCCAAATGTTTCACCGCGCCATCTGTACCATGCAATTGCAATTTTTTTTTTACTTTGAAGTATTATTCAATCTGAATATTTCAAGGCAAATATCATATAGCGTGATTCAAATAAAATTCACGTTATTTATTTTTTTTATTTGTTTAATTCAAATACTTTTACTTAATTTTAAAGATAATATAATACATATAAATCTAATTTCTAAATGTTTCATTTTCTTAATATTTGGGCTTTTTTTTTCAATGACTTTTGAAACATTGAATGTTTCAATTTTACCCGTGATTGTGGTCGTTTGTGAGCGCAAACTACTTTTGGACTGGATTTTTGTTTACAAAAACACACACTCATGCTTTACACATACATGCACAAACTACTTGCCTTTCTTCTTCAAACAACGCCACAGAAAAGGCTATTTGTAAGTCGTCAGACAGCCTCATTGCGCTGGGAAACGGCGAAATAAATTGAATTCTGTTTCATTCTGGTGTACTTTCAAATTTTTGCTCTTAAATGTGAATGGCAGTTTTTTTCCTAGTGGGTAAATAGCCAATCTTCCATTGTGATAGTGTTACATGTAAGAAGAGTTATGTCACGTGCCGGTGTCTCGAATAGTTGATGGCTATCAAATGGAATATTCATTCCGATAGTCGCTTGGTCGTCACTAATGTTAGGGCTTATTTATTGTGATATGTGCTTAAACATATACATGCATACACAAGACGTACTTCATGCAGATCAGCCAGTTTCTTTATAAAGAAATAGTAATAACTCCAGTCTATTATAGCCGTTGGGTTCACCGCTGTGGTGGGCGAGGATCCGGGTTCAAACCCCACCGTCAGCGCAGTGGTTCCCAACTTCGAGCTGATCTGATCTCCCCGTTAAAAGGTCTCGCCGCAGAGAGCAACAGGCCTGCACACACAATGGTATAATTATTCATTCATTACACTTCTCAATCACTATAACTTGAGAAAAAAACAACTCATAGTTTAAAGAAAAAACTTGATTGTAGATGGCAGCACTACACATAACAAGCATTACACAGAAACAAACTTCACGGAAGGTTCACTATACGTACACACACATTCCAGCATGTACCAATTCGTTAGAAGTTCCGCAGAGGAATATGGACGAGGTGCATGTCTGGTTTAGCAGTGTGTTTTCGTTGGGATCGAGTCCCGACACACTTGGATAAAAATTGAGAAACAGTCATTAAATGCAATAATTATCACATTATAATAATGATCATATTAATAAGAATTGTAACATTATTATTAAAATTATTGTTGAGATATTTCATGTAATGTTTTCTTCACAGTTTACCTCCTCTGTAATTCAAGTGTGGCGGCGCTGATATAGCAGCGAGAGAAAGTAGGTCATGTACGTTTTCCCGCCAATATAGAGAGAGAGTAGCTTGTTAGTCGATAGACGTGATGGTCGTATTGTGTTTTATCGTGTGATTATATTAATCTCTATAATAAACTAGATATTTCGTTACTTAATTGATGAGCAGTTCATGCTTTGAAACGACATCTCTGCTAAATTCCCAACAATCTGGTTATGGGGACCAGGCAACGTAACTTAACCACTGCGCGTCGTTTTCAAAGTTGACCGTTGACCGCGTATTTGTTGTTTAGTTCTCGTCTTCGTATCATCGCAAGTCGTGTACTGAGCGAGATGTCAGAGCTTACAAGCATACAAAAGCTGAGTAAGGACAATTACGAGACATGGAAGCTACAAATTGAAGCGGAGCTCATCGAAAACGATCATTGGGACTTGGCAAACGGAAAAGAAACAAAGCCTCCGGAAGGTACAACGGACGCTGATATCGAGAAGCTCAAGAAATGGACCCGGGGCGATCAAAAAGCCAGAGCGGACATGTCCAAGTGAACTATGCACGTGAAACACTGCACCACAGCTAATGATGTCTGGAAGAAACTCAAGGAAATATACGAGTCCAAGGGGCCAGCGAAAAAGGCAACTTTGTTGAAACAGCTGCTATTTCGAAAGATGAAAGACTCTGAAGGTATGTTTGATCATCTGAATATTTTTTTCGACATCGTCGACAAGCTCCATGAAATGGACATTCTCATAGCTGACGACCTACTGTCGATTTTGTTGCTGTACAGTATCCCCACAAGTTTCGAAAACTTCCGATGCGCTATCGAATCCCGTGACGAGCTACCTACGCCCGAAGCTTTGAAAATAAAGCTGCTTGAAGATTGCGACGCGAGAATAGGAAACCATGTGGATTTTTCCCAGCAAGCTTGCTATTCCACCGACAAGAAGGGACAGCAACGTCAAAAAGAAAGCGACCGAAGAATGGGGTCAAGCCACAACAAGAATGTGCCGAAAAACAAGCCGTTGCGAAACATCATCTGTAACTTCTGCTCCAAGAAAGGCCATAAAGCTTCAGCGTGCTGGAAGAAGAGGGCTGACAGACAAGCTGAATCTCCGAAGCACGAAGCTTCGATGGCTGCTGCACAGGATTCACAGACTGCACTGAATCAGGTTTACCGAACACAGTGGTGCCTGGATAGTGGAGCAACGTCACACATGTGCAACGACGAGAGACTGTTTTGTGAAATCAACAAGCAATCGAACTCGTTCGTGAAACTGGCTGTCGATAAATCCGCCGAAGTGACGGGAAAAGGAACCGTTCGCATTAAGGTGCCAGATGGACGCGGGACCAGAACAATTCGTCTAGAAAATGTTTTGTGCGTTCCCGAGCTGAAAAGCAATCTGATGTCGACGTCCAAAACTACTGCGAAAAACCGGTCCGTCATTTTCACCGAGCGAGAGGCAACAGTCATCGAGCCAGATGGGTCCGTACTCCTACGAGAGCAACGTCATGGGGATTTATACTACGTGACACCAAGCATCGAAACCGCTGCAGTTGTCACCGATCTTCAGAAGTGGCATCAAAGATATGGCCATCTGAACGAGACGGACCTGAAGAAGCTGAAAGCAGAACAAATGGTACGAGGTATGTCATTTGGAAACTCCGATTCTTTGAGAGACTGTAAAATATGCATCCAGTGTAAGCTAACGGCTACACCGTTCCCAAAAGAGTCGCGATATCGAAGCAAAAATTTGCTGGACCTTGTCCATTCCGATGTGTGTGGTCCCATGAAAGTCCCATCATTAAGTGGTTCGAGATATTTCGCAACATTTATTGATAACAAATCTCGTAATATGCATGTATATTTTCTTAAAACTAAAGACGAAGTGAAAGGTGCATTCGTGAAATTCAAGGCCGAAATGGAAAATCGAATCGGGCAGAAAATTAAAACACTTCGCACTGACAATGGGCTGGAATATTGTGGGTCTCAATTGACCCAATATTGGGTCAATTGACCAATATTGCAACAGCAAGGAATTCGGAGAGAAAAATGCGCCGCATACACTCCTCAACAAAACGGTGTCGCCGAGCGTCGCCATTGTGGAAATGGCAAGATGTCTTTTGATCCAGTCAAAGCTACCCGCAAGTTTCTGGGCGGAAGCTGTAAATTGTGCTGTGTACCTCCGAAATCGAGCACCTACGAGGGCTGTCGAAGAAATGACGACTCCATACGAAGCATTTTTTGCCATCAAGCCAAGTGTATCCTACTTCAGGGTATTCGGACAAAAAGCGTTCGTGTTGAACAAGCGATTAAAAGGCAAATTTGAGCCAAGATCGCAAGAGCATATTGTCATCGGATATGCATATGAATCGAAAGCGTGATTGCAAGCCGTGACGTAAAATTTATCGACGAGTTTGAAAATAATCTTCCTTCCGATGGTGAAGTCGAATGTGTATTTCCAACCGAAACTCGTGTAAGCGATTGTGATGATGAAAACGAAAACACGTTTCCTGTATACAACTGCGAAACCGTAAACACCGAAAGAGGCAACAACGGTGTAACTCTGTCATCATCTGATTCTAGCGAGAACGAAAGAAGTTCTTCTGAGGGGGGCGAAGATGACTCGGACAGCGACGCATCTCCTACCCTGCCCTCTGTTCAAGCGCGAGCGCCTTGTCGTTTCTAAGCTCATCAAAACAGGAAAAAGAGGAAGACCGCGAAAAGAGTACCAAATAAAAACAATCCGAGATAACGAGGCCGTGCAACTACACTGCTCAAAACAATTAGGGGAGCAAGCAAAAAAGTGAAGAAAACCGTGCGAGACAGCCACGTATTGGCATACAATGGATAGTACACGCGTATCAATGCGCAATACAGAAAAAAGACGTAAAAAGATTTGGAATTAAGCTTTAATTCTTTGAAAATATGGAAAAAACATGAAAAGATGATTTAGGGCAACAATTCGGTTACATGTAAACGATAAAAAAAAGTACTGTTTAGACATGATGCATGAGTTTTAATTCGGCGTGTGGTCTCCTCGAACAGCTAAGACTGCTGCACACCTGTTTGCCATGGATGCGATGAGGCTATCGATCAGACTTTGGGGAATACTGTTCCACTCCTCAAGAAGTGCAATCTGCAAGTCTCGGACAGTAACAGACGGCCTTAATGCGTCGTCCGAGGACATGCTCGATTAGATTCAGGTCAGGAGAGCACGCTGGCCATTCCATACGCTGTATTGCTTCAGCTTCAAGCATGTTCTCCACCAGACGAGCTCTATGCGGTCGGGCATTATCATCCTGGAAAACAAAGGAATCTCCAATGGCTCCAGCGTAAGGGATGACATGAGGTCGCAGTATCTCGTCTGCATACCTTCGGGCCGTCAAAGTGCCATTCCGAATGATATGCAGGTCCGTGCGTCCGCCTATGCTGATTTCACCCCATACCATCCAACCAGCTCGTCTGTATTGTGACCTTTCACGATCGAATGCGGGGTTATTTCGGGTGTCCCTGTCCCTCCATACCAGAACACGTCGGGTGTCACACTCCAGACTGAATCGGGACTCGTCTGTAAACAGCACTTGGCTCCAATCATTTTGCTCCCAATCTCGATGTTCAGCAGCCCATCTTCTTCGTGCCGCACGGTGGCGTGGGGTCAACGGAATGCAGACCATTGGCCTACGTGCATAGAGCCCTCCCTCATGAAGCCGATTACGTACTGTTTGGCTGGACACCCTTCGTCCTGTTGCCAAGAGCAACTGTCTGCAGCTGCGTAGCATTCTCTGTTCTGTTTCGACGGGCTTTTAACCGTACATACCGGTCATCAGTTGCTGTAGTGGCGCGTGGCCGACCTCGCCCTGGTCGACGTCTAACATTTCCTGTTTCTTGGAATCGATTCCACAGCCTTGCAACAACACTTCTGGCGACTCCAACAGCGTCCGCGACACTACGTTGTGTTTGCCCGGATTCCAGTCTGGCTATAACACGCCTTGCCATGGATTCCGGTAAATCACGTTGTTGAGACATCCTCAAGTCACCTTGTCTCAAAAAACAATACTGCGCAATGGAATTTCACAGTTACGGCAGTAAAACAGACGTTTCTGCAACATCCCGATTTCTGCCCTTATCTCCTTTTTCTGGTTTTTGACGTCACGAACTTTGATTTGCATATGAAGTTTTCTTCTTCCGTTTCCTGCTAGGCTTTAAATTATGGATGATTCATTTCATGTTACTTATCGGTATACATCTTTGCGTAATTTTGTTAAAACCATGCGCTCCCCTAATTGTTTTGAGCATAGTAGTTGATGACACCGACAATAATCCTACTGTTTCTGAAGCTTTGCGTGGGCCGCATCGAGCGCAATGGAAACAAGCCATGAGCGATGAATATGATGCCTTAACCCAAGAAAAAGCATGGGATATCGTCAATAGACCAAGAAACAAAAAGGTGTTTGGCTGCAAATGGGTACTAAAATTGAAGTACAAACCTGACGGAAGTGTGGAAAAATATAAAGCAAGGCTCGTCGCTAAAGGTTGCTCTCAAGTACCCGGAGTGGACTTTGCAGAAAATTATTCGCCTGTGGCAAGGCTGAGTTCAATCAGAACTGTAATCGCCTATGCAGTTGAGAATAATCTCACGGGTTATCAACTAGACTTTGTGATGGCATATGTGAATGGTGATTTAGATGAAGAAATCTACATGGAAATCCCAGACGGATTCCAGGAGGAATTGAGTGCTGATAAAGTGTGCCTATTAAAGCGATCACTGTACGGACTGAAACAACTCGGAAGACAGTGGTACAAGAAATTGGATGAAAAATTTAAATCTTTGAATTTCTATCCTCTAAATTCTGATAAGTGTGTGTATGTCAAGAATGCGTCTACCACAGAAACAATCATCATTGTGTATGTTGATGATCTAATTGTGTTTACAAATTCCAAAGAGAACTACAAAATCATTAGGGATAATCTCGCAAATTCTTTCAAGATGAAGGATCTTGGAAAGCTGTATTATTGTCTGGGCATCGAGTTTGAACAAACCATGGACTCTATCAAAAGAAGTACACCGAGGATATCCTGGAGAAGTTCAAGATGCAAGACGCCAGGCCTGTATCCACACCGATGGAAAGCGGCATCAAGCTGCCCAAAGAGATGTGTCCCGTAAATGATGTGGAAAAATCCGAAATGAAAGACGTTCCGTACCGAAGTTTGATTGGTTCTCTGATGTATCTATCTGTGGCAACTACACCTGACATGCTGTGAATTTTCTCAGCCAATTCAACAACAACCCCGGAAAATGTCATTGGGTTGCAGCTAAGAGAATCCTGAGGTACCTCAAGGGCACTATGGATCAAGGTCTCACATTCAAGCGTTCGGGAAAGCCATTGACTGCATATGTGGATGCCGACTGGGCTTCAGACATCAATGACAGAAGATCATACTCTGGATACGCGTTCACACTCGCTGGAGAAGCCGTGACCTGGGAATCCCGAAAACAACGAAGTGTCGCGTTATCATCGACTGAAGCGGAGTACATGGCGTTATCCGAAGCTGCGAAAAAGACTGTATATTTGAAGAATTTCATCCTTGAACTGTCCCCAAGTTCATTGACTGCACCCGTGACTGTGTTTTGTGACAACCAATCAGCAGCAAAGCTTGTGCAAAATCCTGTGTTTCATGCTAGAAGCAAGCATATTGATATACGTTATCATTTTGTTCGCTAAGTTTATGAAAATGGTGTTATTGATGTAAAATATTTAGCTGCTTTGGATATGCCAGCTGACATGCTCACGCAAGTTCACCATATCTACAGACAAAATGTTCGAGAGTCCAGATTCTGCGCCCTGATTGGACGAAACACAGGTTGCCGGAGCACTTTCTGTTTGGCTACTTTCCCTTTGCTTGGCCATGTCGTGTCATTCTTTAATTGATGTGATGGTAACTCATGGGAAATGTCCCATATTCGTGGGAAAAATTGGCCAAAATTTGGCCAAGTGGGAAATTTCTTAGCATTTGTGGGAAATTTTGAAAGTTCATCAAGCAAAAGAATTTTTTGAATAAAAATAAAAAATATTAATGCTGTTGCGATACTTTTCTATTGTAAAATACTTGAATAATTTTCACCGGCAGATGGCAGCACATTTTTTGGAATGCGTGGGGAAAAATTTAGTCAAAAGGGAAATTTTTTGCGGGAAATTTTGCAAGGAGAGGTTACCATCACGTTCTTTATACATTTCTCTCGGAAAATTTTCTCGCTTTGTCTTCAACGTGTGGTCCGCTGATCATTTTCTGAAAATAGTTGAAAACATTGAAAAACGATTTATTCCAGAGAAGTAATTGAAGAAATAATTTCGAAATCAATGAAAAAAGTAATTTCAGAATTTATGCAAGAAGAAATAAATACTGTAATTTCGGAATTTATAAAAGAAATAATTCTAGAATAAATGAAGGAAATTATTCTAGGAATGAATGAAAGAAATCTAAAATGTAGTTAAGAAATTATTCCAAAACTAATTGAGAATTCAGAATTAATGATAGAGATAATTCCAAAATTGATGAGAATCCTGAATTATTAGAATAAATAATTCCAGAATCGATTCAGAAATTAAAAATTTCGTATGTGAAGCTCAAGACAATCACCCACATGATTGAAATACTTCTGACACCATGGAGAAGTGATCAACCCAGTTTCCCAAACTTAAAATTTTTTCCTCGTTGTCAACCAATAACTTCTGAGAGGGTGATGAAATGGTCCAGAGGAGCGAAGGCTGTAACGAGATGCCTTTGTTTTTTTCCCTATAGATTAATGATTTAAAACTCATCTCGCCTATTGCTTGCTAGCACCCAAGAGTGCTGTTCAACAGCCCAATTGGAAACCACTTCAAGAATTAACATTATGCTGGGTGTAGTCAAAGCAAGGTCATTGAAAGGGGTAGATTTCTCTCTCCCCGCAGAAAAAATTTCTGGCTATGTAAGAGAACTTCAGATCTTCAACAGCTACCTGAGACGCAGGTGGATGTCTGGCCAAGATTTTTCTGAGGTCCTACCTGAATAAAAATGGTCTGCCTATGAATTTACATGTATACTAAAGAAAATTTGAAGACGATCCCGCCAGGCTCGGGTGAGTTTGTGTTAAGATGACACTGTTCCACCCGTGTAAGGCATACATAGAGAAGTTCTGGGGGAAGGGCACGATGATATGCAATATATAATGGTCGCCATGGCCCCGCAAGGTTAGGTAGAGCCCGGGACAATCATTTCTCTTCATGCTACAAATTCACTGTTGAAGAAAGGGCCCATGAAAAGTTTGGTCTGTGGGGCCACAAAATATCGCAGCCTAGGGGCCTTGCTTCAGGCTATGGGGGCCATGATGGTCCATAATCACTATATTTATTACATTCACGGTAGCTTACACAAAATATGATGGAAGAGGTCAAGACGCAAAGAGATCGAGGTAATGACGTAGCCATCATATCCCTGGATATAGAAGGAGCTTTTGATAACCTCAGATACTTGTCTATACGCCGTCGTCTAGCAACAGCGCCCATACCACAAGGGCTCAAGATTCTCTTATCGGGCCTTTTGAACCACCGTCGTGCGGTGTTGATCACGGACGCAGGTAAAGCTGAGAAAGAACTTGAGAAGGGTGCTCCTCAGGGCTCATGTTCCGGCCCTTCGTTATGGAATCTTGTTCTTGATGAGCTGTTGAAAATTAAGTGGCCCTCAAATGTCAAAGTTTAGGCTTATGCGGACGACCTTTTGGTGATTGCATTCGCCCCTACTCTCAAGGGATCAGGCGATCTAGCAGAGGAAGCCCTCAGAACAGTGTCAAATTGGCTGCACATGCATAAGCTCACTCTTTCTATGGCTAAGACAAAATTCTTGTGGATATCAAAGAAGAGGCCTCCCACTATCTGGTTCCAAGGAAAAACTATCAACAAAACGGACGTGCTATGTTATTTAGGTGTCTTTATCGATAAGCAACTTAGCTGGGAAGATCACATCAAGGAACAGAAGAGAAAGGCGTCCGGTGTTCTTCAGAAGATGCGCCTGATGGCCGGACCACAGTGGGGATTGACACGGGCTCTAAGGAGATCACTCTACTTGAATGTGGTTGAGCCTATGATAGCTTATGGAGCTTCAATATGGCATTCTACCAAGATCCAGATATTCAGACGGCTCGATGCAATACAAAGACCCTTTCTCTTATATATCTCTGGTGCGTGCAGAACTACACTTACAAATGCTCTTCAGGTGATTCTAGGGCTTCCGCTATTATCCCTGAAGATAGAATTCCTGGCCAGAGTCACGCGTCTTCTAAAGCTTCACAAGTCATGTTCATTGCTTGAGGGGACATTAGTCCCGGACGCCTTCGAGCAGAAGATTATAGGCTGGTCCTCGCATCCCGCAGAATCTCTGCAGGTCAATCAAGTTCTTCTAGATTCTTCGGAGGACGATATACCTAAGGAGAAATCCGTCGTATGGCAGTATTACACTGATGGCTCCAAATCAGAATCAGGTACAGGAGCTGCTTGTATAAAAACCGTGGGAACGAAGATCGTGGATAAATGGGCTGCTAAACTAAAAGAAAACAATTCATTATATCAAGCTGAAATGCTCGCTATATTTACAGCAGCTCTGGATGCAGCTACAAAAAGGGCACGGACTGTAATAAGATCGGATAGCCGTTCGAGTATCCAGGCCATTCTAAATCCACTCTCTGAAAACGCAATGGCCAGAAGGATCAGGAGTATACTTGTATCTCACCCTTCAATACGCATCTCCTGGCCAGTGGGGAAACGAGCTAGCGGATGCGGCGCTAAAGAAGCGACCGATACCGGAGACTTTTGCGAGGAACTCTTATATCCAGCTTCGTACGATAAGTCTCTCGTCTGGAGGGACATGATAGCAAAGTGGCAACTGGATTGGGATATACCGGAGGCATCAGGAAGATCAACTCATGAAGTTATAAAGAAAGTATATACTAGGAGCAGGGGCTGGTCACGCGAGCTCATCTTATTTGTCACCGGTCATGGACCTTTCCCGGCAAACTTACATCGCTTTAAAGTGATTGCCATTGACAAGTGTTCTTGTTTTGAGCCTGGCACGCCCCTGCACTACGCCACATGCTGTTGAGAAACGACACCCTATCACTTCCGTTCGCCGGCTGCCCATCTACACAGACCATGGATGCTTGGCATACTACGTCGAGAGGAATCAAGAGAAAAGATAAGAAAAATTGTGAAATTCCGTGAGGAACATCGTGGGAAGATAAGGGATCCGTCTCCTCCTGCAACTGCGGTACCAGCACCTCCGTTAAGGAGATCGCCGCGTCTTTTTCCCTGACAGTGCGCTGGTGGCACTGTTTGAAGGCGGGGAGCAGGATGATTCCTAAATCTATAATCAAGTGTCAAGAGATATTTTAAATACCTTCAACTGTGATCAAAAGGGAATTGGACAGAGTGTACTAAACTGCCCGAGCGCAATGGGGTGCTCTGCCTTTCTGTCAAACAATCCTCGATCAATCAAATTTATTTATTTATTTAATTTCAATTTATTTATTTATTTAATTTCAATTTATTTATTTATTTAATTTCAATTTATTTATTTATTTAATTTCAATTTATTTATTTATTTAATTTCAATTTATTTATTTATTTAATTTCAATTTATTTATTTATTTAATTTCAATTTATTTATTTATTTAATTTCAATTTATTTATTTATTTAATTTCAATTTATTTATTTATTTAATTTCAATTTATTTATTTATTTAATTTAATCAAATTTCTGATTGCGCCTTTGCGATATGATTTCATACAACTTTCCATGATTATTTATTATCCGTGCCCGTTGCACTTTGACTTTAACTTGATTAATTTGATTCTTCTTTTTACATAATTCTTAATTTCCTTTCACTATATGTAATTTTTGACGTATCAATAAATAATGGTTTTGCCGGAGATGCCCTGGACCTCCCCCCTTCGGGGAGGGGGGGGGGCGAGGAGCTTACGTTGCTTCTTGCGAAAGAGCCTGGGTGTCTCGCGGTTTCTCCAGTTTCTAGTTAACCAGGGGGAGGGCAGGTGGGTCTGGTGCCCCGGGCGCTGAACCAGAAGGGGGCGCCGAATTCACCTTTTAACTGTTTCTTCTACATCAAGGGGCGCCAAAATGCCGGCTTGCCCCGGATAACAAAGTTTCTAGTTGCGGCCCTGCTCGGGGTATACACCTTAGGAACCAACTTTTGCAAGGGACTCTGGGCATGGCCCCCACCAGAGCGGGGAGGACAGATCTCCAGCCCTGGGGCCCAGGAATATGGACGAGATGGCCTGGGACGCTTCTCAGTATTTTTCACGTTATAAATTCATCATATAGGGTCCCGTGAAAGATCCCAGCCTAGGGAGCCCTGCTCCAGGATGTGAGGACCATGGCCTTGGGCAAAGCAGACATTAAATAACCCCCACCCCTCAACTCTTGGGGGAGGGAATTTTTTTTCATTATATAATCTGCAATAATAAATCCGCGTGAACCGAATAGGACCATTTCTGGTGGGCAGAAACGTAAAAAAACTTAATTATGCTAGGTGCTTGTATTTTCCTAGCGTGGCGCATCTGTTCCATCGTTTGCATATCCACATATTTTTGCCTTTTTACACAATAAAGAAGGAAGAGAAAAAGCGATGAAATGAAAAAAAAAAAAAGATTATTTCTTGAAATTAATATTCATATCACAAAAAATCCAATGAAAAGGGGGGGGGGGGGCTTTTCTTTTCAATATTTGCTATTCCTAGGGATACGTAAATTTCGCAAAAAATTTTTTTTTTTGAAATCAGAAATATATACATATATATATTTTGCATTTATTCACAATAACGAATTCCAAATGAAAAAAAAATTCACTTTCGTTCACACACGCGAAGAACAACTCGAATAAATGAAACGGTTTAAATCAAAAATTGCGCATTTAAAAAAAAAAGAAGTATATTTTCTATTAATTTAACCTTATTTTTCAAATGCTCTTTATAGCATTCATTTTCCGAAATTCAAAAAAGTTGCATATACAGTCGGGTACACTTATAACATAACCGGTGGATAAAAAATACGGTTGTGAAATCCTTAAAATTTAGACCATTCGCGTCTATAGATTTTTATCTCTGTTATAACATACCCTGCTTAAAACATACACTGTGGATATAACAAACCAAAAAATAATAATAATCCAGATATAATACTGCAAAAAAAAACAAACCAAAATTATATAGTCAAAAACACAGCCTTTTATGGACAACATTCATTGTATACGGGTAATATCTTAGACCTAAATTTTTTCAATAAACGCGAAAATACATGGATGGAATAGTTATACTTTCTAACCAACAGATAGCACTGAATATTATAATTGGAAAACTTTAGCGCTATCTGTCGATGATAAATGTAACTATTTTGGCAATAAAATTTTGACATTTTATAAAATCCTGTCTTGCTGTGCAGAACTTTATCGTCTATGCTTTTCTAATTATATGGAATTTTTACCTGTTTTTGTAACTTTGCGATCTTTTTTTATTCGTGGTCAATTCAAGTGTATTATTAACTAGCTATAATACCCGGCGTTGCCCGGGTTTTCTTCAATGAGGCTTTATGAACCACGTGATATCTCCCTCTTTCTTTGAGGGACATGCAAACCGTGTCTAAGTTAACCAATATGGCGACGTCCTGCGCGACTCATGAAATAAACAAATCTAAATTTAAAGAAACATAGAAATGAATAGTCCCCCCCCCCTTTTTTTTTTGATGGGTGCTAGGTATTTCGATTCCCTCCCCCTAAACTTCAAGTTATCCCCGTCTCTGCCTGTTTCAGCTTCCAAAAATGCTTAATTAAATCTGTGGAATTTTTTCGATGCACTTTACGGGGCCCATAACTAATTTTAAAAAGATCCTAAACTATATGAATTTATGCAAATAAATATCAAAAGACATTAAAGAATAAATACGGAGACATTAATTTTCATGATTGGGAAGATATAAATAAAAAGTTTAAATCAATGTTATTACATGGATATCAAAAGTAGATCCGGCAAATTATTCATATTTTTAATTTTCTGGGCTTCGTATCTCCAAGTGAATTCAATATTTCAAAAATCGAGAATTCAATTTAATTTTTAAAATTATTGATGTGGCAGGAAACCCCCCCCCCTCCCACTAAATTTCCGTATTTATGCAGTTAAATCGGCAATTTTAATACTGATTTCTATGAGGATCACCCTTTTCCTGACCCTCAAAGCGATGATGGTGATGATTATGACGTCTATTCAAAAAGCCTCATTACTGAGAGTATTGAAAATGTGGCAAACCATTATAAAGGCATAACTGGCAGCATCAAAGAAGTGACAAACCATTGTAAAGGTATATACGCGTCTTAAACGCATTGCTAGGGAACCACGGTAACCAAAGTAAACGTTCGGAAAGTGATTGTTGAGGCCGAGAAACCATTGTTGCCCGACAGTTTTTTGCCCATTTGGGGCATTTGCCCTCGTCTGACGAAATTTTAAAGTAGCCTATCGTTCAAGTCGGGTCCCATTTGGTATATATGCAAAATTTGGCGACGATCGATCTAAAATTGTAGATTTGTATAGAGAACATACACACACACAGAAAATCAATTTTATATATATAGATTGGGGAATTCATGAACATCACAGAGTGGGATTATTTTTTCTGAATTTTTTAATTGTACAATACTGTCAACTTCAAAGGGAAAAACCATTAGTATAAACTCAAAAAAATCTCTCTCTCATTAACATTTCAAAAAATATCTGCATGTTGATGTATATTATCTCGTTTCTAAATAAATTTCCAAAATTTCCAGGTACCAATCAAAAATTATATATTCATGCTATATTATAGTTGAATTATGTGAGGTATATTGAGGTATAAGCTTATTTTTTCCACGGCAATCTCAATAATGCATATATATCATTGCTACGTAATCTAATTTCAACACCTCTCTATAACATCCACTTCTCGAATCACCTAGGGCTATGTTGTAACCGAACTCGACTGTATTTACTTCTAACACAACGCCAAAAAGGGAAAAAGTGATGCTTGTGGTTTCCCTTTCAAGCACGCTCACAAGTACTGAGCAAAATTACTACTTTCCACTTCAAAAAGTGTAAATTACCTAGATTTCGCGAAAAAGTAGTAAAAAAATCAATTTCAGCATTTATTCGTCAAAGTTAGCAAATTTCGCATTTATCGCGGTTATTTCGTAAATACGAAATTTACGTATCCCTAGCTATTATGCTTTAAGTATTTTTTCCCCGTGGTATTTATGTCAGGATATTTGCTAACGTTATTTTGTCGCCAACGATAAATGGCCAGGCCTGACCACCCTGTACTAAATTAACCAATCAGGGAACAGAATACGGGCTTTCGAACATTTTGTCTGTAGATATCGTGAACATGCCATGCTCACCAAAGGTCTTGGCAAGACTAAACATCAAAATTGCTGTAAGCTGCTGGGATTGTATTCTGTGTAATGCATGTTATTTGATTCAAAATTTTGTGTTGCATTTCATGTCAATTGTGTTTATGTTCGTTGCATTATATCACGAAAATCGCATTGATCGTTATATGTTTAAGAGGTGGGTTTCGTATATGAATATATATATTGAATTCTTTGTGTGAAATGGTCGTATTGTGTTTTATCGTGTGATTATATTAATCTCTATAATAAACTGTATTGTATGGCTTGTATGTTGCATTGGTTGATGGCTGTCTTCCTGGGGAGAACGACGCGAGTAATTCGAAACTTGCGAGCACGGGGCAAGGGGAGCCATCACTATAAATCTTTGCTTACTTTTCCGACACAACTCTGCCTCTTTTGAGGGAACGGAAGTAAGGTGCTTTGCATCAGTCCGGGGTTGTGAGCGGTTCTATCTATCTATCTATAATAAACTAGATATTTCGTTACTTAATTGATGAGCAGTTCATGCTTTGAAACGACATCTCTGCTAAATTCCCAACAATTATCGTAATTCTAAATGTAATAAAAAAAAACCCTCATAACTTGCTTTAGATATCCCTAATAACTAGAGCCCGGAAATTTACATACTAAAATGTAGTCACCGAAGAGTCATTAAAAATGCCTGAAATAGGGACTAGAAAAAAAGGCATTTATACAGTCAAATCCCGTTTTAACGAATACCACTACAGCGGAAATCTCGTTTTAACGAACACTTTTCTAATCACCCAAGATAAGTTTACGTGGGAACAATGGAGAAACATGGAATTCCTTTATAACGAAATTTTGTTATAACGAAGTGATTTCTCCGGTCTCTTGCAGTTCGTTATAATGGGATTGGACTGTAATATATGGAAGGAAAAAAAAAATAACTACATAAAAGCTAACATATTAAAAGTGTGAAATTAGCTGAAAAACTGGTTGCAATTAGTCCGTCAGCTGTTTCTATTAATTGGAATAACCATTATCATTTCCATAGCTGAAACATAGCTACCTTATTATATTGTCGCAAAAAAATTATTTTTTTTAATATTACCACGCATGCGGGGCTCCTTCAAGCGGGCCCCGTGTGACCACATCTGTCACATACCCCTGAGGACGACTCTGGTCAATTTTGGACTAATAATAAAATAAATATGCATGTAAATTTTCTTATACACGGGTTGCGTTAATCTGAAACAAGATTCTTCTCTTTTAACACCATCAGGTCAAAGCAAAATTAATTTCATGACGAAACGAAAAGTTCCCCAAATTCTTTTGTTCTCAATGCTGAAAATATCCAAATTTTATTTATTATATGGCCTCTGAAATTCACTAATAAACTAAAAACTATGTTAAAATAGGCATTTACGGCAGGAAAACTTTAAAAACGGCATTTTTTTCCCAAAAAGTTTGAAAATAGGCAAAAAAAAAAAAAGCACTTGCGGCTGAACTTCCGTGCTCTACTGATAATTATGAATCATATCATAGTAATCGAAACACAAATGAATTCATGCCGTGCACTAGACGCCATTTTCTCTTCCGTCAAGTTTCTCGGACTAACAAAATACATTTCAGTTACGTATTTAAATTAAGCTTTGAATAGTATGATTGTGACGTTCGAGAATGACTAAAAAATTCTCTTTGTAAACTAGACCATTTCACTCTTCAATCTACCGAGAAAATTATTGCTAATTTGCGGGTATTGTGACAACGTCCTAGTTTTTTTTTTTGCCGGACCAATTATATAATTGCATTGTAACAGTTAGTATGCACTTAGTGTTCAGTTAAAATCCGATGTAACGAGTGATTTAAATAAAGTTAATGTTAAAGACGCAAAATAAAAATCATTACTTCATAGGGACTTGAAAATTATAAAACTTTTCGAAAAATATTTTCCTTTTACAGTTTAACTCTGTCGGTGAATTCGACTCTTTCACAGCCGGCTAGACTAATCCTAGGCAGAATATGGCCCGCAAGCACGAGAGCTCATAAACCCATATTTATCGAGTTCCAAGCTGATATACTTTTTATCTTAGCAATAAGTATTGAAAAACATTACCTTTCAATAAATTTGAATGATACTAAGATAGTCAGTGACATAAAATTCCTATAAACGTAGATTGAATATTTAGAACTTTGAGCCGAAAATAAAAGTCTACGCTATACATATTTATGAAATCGTTTTGTTTTGAGTGAATAGCCTTCCATTTAGCTTCTGGTACACGTTCCTCAAGTCAGTTCTTTCAAAAACCAACAGATGGCGCCAAATATCACCTAACTGCTACATTCCAGCAAAAAATATGTTTTCTACCTAATAGAGCACACACTGGCTTAATTGTGCCTCCTCTGGAGTTTAAAAATCCACATAGACCGTTGTTCTGCCAAACGCTTCATTTCTATTTCCAAACATATGTCATTAACAAAATAAATGCAATAACGAGAATTCAAATGAAATAAGCTTTATCAGTTAATGAGATAAATAGTGCAAACGGTAATTGATGCCACATGAACGGCGTCGAGAAAATTATTGCAAATTTACGGGTATTGTGACAATGTCCTAGTTTTGTTGTTGGACTAATTACTCAATTATGTAATTGTAACAGTTAGTGTAAACTTAGTAACACTTAAAATCCAATTTATAACGAGTGATTTAAAAAAAGTCAACGTTAAAGAAAAAAAAAACATTCGTTTATAGCGAGTTGAAAATGATAAAACTTTTGTTATAACGTCAAGAACTTTTTCGAAAACTTTATTTTTCTTTCTTCTTAAGAATTGAACTGACAATGAAATAACACCTCTTGTAATCACGTTTGTTCTTCGCAAAGATTATACTGAGATAACAGAGGATTTGGACACAGAGACTTCATTTTATGCGTTTACCAACTCCTGCTATTGCTAGACATCGCCAACGTAGATGTAGGACATGTAATGACTTCATCCGATTTTCTTCACTTCTAGTGATTGACAGACTATGGTCATCTTACATTGCCAAGGATTATTTGACTGAAACTTGCTTTCGAAACAACTCACGTTTCGAGGATGATGCGTCTCTCTGCCATACCATACGAAGGTATATAACAGCTGGCTGATGCGGAGATGAATTTTAGAAAATAGAGAAAATTCAACTGCCATTGCTGGGAATTGAACCCCCTTCGTCTCACGCCTTGTGAGCGCCCTTGACCACTAGACTATAGAGACAATGAATATCTCAATCTCTGCTCAGAGCTCGTGTGCACTGAACGTGCAACTTACGTTTAATGTTATTTCCAAAGACATTCCAAAGTCAAGCTAATACAATCCTTCCGCTTAATGGAAAGAAGTCCACGGTGAAGAGTGAAAACTTTAATTTTCTGGTCAGTCGGCTTATAGGTTGGGTAAAAAGATTCTATTCAAAATTTTTTATGAGAATCAACGGATTTGAGCAAAAAGATGAACTTCACGACTGGAGAGTCCTGATCATATGTTAATAACGAGAGGGTAGTCTTCTTGGGCTAGAGTTAAAACGTTCGGAAATTAACGTTTTGCGTAGTACTACCCAATTTGTCAGACTTGACCAGCACAAATTTTAATCGAAAAAGGCAACATTTCCTCTGATTTTCTTTCAAAACGGAACATTTCCAAAATTCAAATGTAAATATCTCTCTTGTGTGTTGATCAAGAGAAACATAATATTTAAATATTATTCTTCCATTTCTATATGCAACCTGTTAGGCTATTTTCTACTTTTGTAAAGCAAACGTATTCCGGAGAAATACGTTTTTTACTCGTACTGCGTGTGTGCAAATTTAGCAAAAATGTAAATTGCTCCTTTTTGAAAATAAGCTCCTCATTCAAAGTAGGAGCTAATAAATTACACAAAAATAATTTTTATGTATACAATACAATGATTAATAAACATCGCCCAGATCATTTATTGGACATTGCAAAGAATTTTCTCGCTACTGCTTATGTAATGTCTCGATATCAATTGATATACCTTCTGTCAAATGGAACTTTCATTCAACGGATCCATGTTAATTTTGATACTCATCGGTATCGAGTCTTGTGATATATAGCATTTCAGCAACAGCGTCATCTGTTAGCGCTTCACAGAAAGTATCAAATTTATTTTTTTCTGGCAAAAATAATTTGGTAATGTGGTGATCTCAAGCATATTGGAATATTTTGTTTAGTCAATGTTCTAATAAAATTCGAGCATATAAATTATTTTAGAAAAAGAGGAATATTATATATTCACAATTAATTCAAATTATATTATTTGTTTTTCAGATGATCACAGCAATGAAAGTTCCAGTTTCAGGCGACATAGTCTGGAACCAAGCAAATCTGATTCGACACTAAACGCGCAAGTCCCACGTTAATCGGATCGTTGAGACCGTTATTACATTACAAAAGATTTATAAAACGTGTGGAATGCAACCAATCAGCTTATTAGTTACATTTGGGTCAATGCAACCGATTAGCTTGTCGGTTGCATTTGCCAAGTTTTATAAAAGAATTTATACGCAACTTTCATAGTATAATACTGGCGTACCTTTGTAAAAATATCGCGAACCCCACCCCGCTCTGTATTGTCCCATGATAAATAATGATTTTCGATTATAATCGTTAAGAATAATCGTTTTCAAGTATTCTTCTTCTCAATAACCGTGATGCTAAACTAATCATTTCCAATTATTTGTCGGCCATCCGATTTTGAAGGTGGTCTTTTACGTCAAAAAGTTTAAGCAAACAAATACATTTTCTCAACAAATGCCTATAATGAAATAGCCTAGGATAGTCAATGTCCCGCTACAGCAGCACTCATATATACTTTATTTATTGGGCCCTGCCCTGAAGGGCATGGCTGCCACAAGGGTGTGGCTAACGAGGCTGCAGAGCTGGGGCCCGGGTCAGTTTCACTACTTCTTTTTTGTTTTTTCATGCTGGAAATTCAATACAGAAGGGCCCGTGAAAAGTCTGGCTTGGGGGCCCTACAAAGATCTCAGCCTAGGGGCCCTCCTCCAGGATGTGGGGGCCATGCTGAATATTATACAAATATAGAGGTCACAATGGGCAATTGTCCCAACGAGGTGACGGAAAAATTATGTCCTAAAAATATGCATGTCAAATATAACCAAAATACAACAGTTGTACAAAGCATATATCATCAAAAATATTAATAATTAATACTGTATAATACATTGCCCATAAAAAAGATCATGGCGGTGTCATTTAAGTATGGATAGCTTCTATCCCGTAGAAAATTTTGAACACTTTGATCACATCCCCGACACTTGCGTTCACCTAATTTAAGAATGTTCAAGAAACACCTAGTTTTTCTTCATAGCTCAAGCCTATCCCACAAGGGACAGAGCGGGACCATGTTTGGTGTTTTCACAGCTCAAGCCTTGTGTGCCGAAAAAAACACGTGTAGCTCTTCTCTGCACCCCCCCCCCCCCCCACAAACCAAATCTCTGGCCCTCTGTAGCTACCTCCGCAAAACCTGACGGCATACTCCAGCCAAGGATGAACTAAGCCTCGAAAAAGCAGAAGAATGACTTTAGGAGAACGCGGAGAGACATTTTTTTAAGAATGAATTTTTCGACCACCGCTGAACAATGTTCAGAAAAACTAAGCCGCTCGTCATTCGTCAATGAGAATTCCGAAATCGGTGACTAGGTGCATCCGGGATAGTAATACCATTCAACTCGTAAGTGTATCATTGGTTGTTGTAAACAAAATGAGCGTCGATGCACTCATCAACACTAAAGATTATGCTCCATTCATTAGCCAATTCATATTCAAGTTTGGATGATGCATATCCCCTATCTCTTGGATTCTCGACTACCTCCATTAGCTTCACGTCATCTGCGAATTTCTTAACAATCCCATCGACACCCCGATCGAGTTTATTGATAAAAAGTGAAAAAGGAGGGACTCCAATTTGACAACTTTGACACCTGTCGAATCAGAATTTAAAAAAGGATGTTTTTATAAACTTTATTTTTTATTTCAATAATTTCTGAAAAAAAATTCAATGCGCCTTCACTCTCCCGTGTACGCGCTTGAGTCCCGTATAGACGGGACGACCAGCACCTTTCAGACTCCCCCCCTCCCCCCCCCCCAATGTTTTCTTCATGTCGGCACCTCTGGTAACAGACATGAAAATACATAAATGAAAGAAACCTGTACACTATACTTCATCACACACCGACTCCGGTCACATCGCTATAGTGCAATTTACTGCCGTTAATGAATTGGGTTGGAAATGAAGCCACCGTCTATCGGTGGCGACTCAAGCTTGTTGTGGAAAATATCTTGCTTTCTATATTCTTCCGCCGGTTCCAACCTAGGACCTAACAGCGACCTTCGCAGTGGTAGACGAGCATCTTACCACCACGCCACTCGGGCGAAAACCTCTACACTGGGAAACTTTCGTGTCATTACGTTGGAGCTGCAGTTTACGTTTTATTCAATAATTGACTCAAAACCTACTTAAAAACCATTGATCAAACATAGAGTTTTGACTTGTATATAAAGTAAAAATCGTGGTTAAGAATCACTGATATACAGTTAGTTTTGACCAGATGTCTTTGGAGAAGGGCTCCGTGAGCTTGTATGAGAGAAATTTTTTTTTTCCATTTTGCATTCTTTTATTCTGAATATTATTGTGTATGCATGAGCAAAGTATCTTTAGCAATGTAGGTATTTGTAGTGCTTTCAATGACTTTTCGCGTCAGTCTTTAATAGTGAAGGCGATATACAAAGTACCGGTGTGGCGTGGGGTCGCATAGACTCCAACGGAGTTCAAGTGAAAGATGTGGAAGTCTTACCACTTCTAGAAAATGTATTTGCAAGCGAAGCACCAGAACCGGAAGATATCTCTATCCTAGGGTCCTTTGGGGAGAGACTTGATTTTTTGAAAATGTTTACATTGGTAGAGCGCAGACGTGTCGGTGGACATTTAAATTCTCATCAATTCTGCGAATATTCTTTCATTAGTATTATAACGGCCAATGTTTTCTTGGAAACATCGGTTTTATTAATTAGGAAAAAATTAATTTTTCTTTCATGAAACCACTCGATGTTTTTTTCCTAAATGTGAGTGATTCCAAACTCAACTTAACAAAAAAAAACATTTATTTCAGCACTTATGACATGAATTTAATTTTTTTTTGTTTTTAATTTTAATGTTTCCATGGTCATGGGCAAGTTCAGGAAATATACAGGTACATTTTTTCCATAAATTTTCTTGTTGATAAACTAAAGGAGATCAAAAGGTTAAATTAGAGAAAACCCTTAAGTAAATCAATTCTAATCTTAGTTCGGCTGGGAAAAGGTTAATACTGAATTTTTTCTTTCATCAATTCCGAATTTTCTTCAACCCCGGGCATTTTCTTTCATTAATACTGAGTTATTATCAAAATTCTGGCACTTTCTCTGTCATTAGTTCTGACTTCTAATCAATTCTGGAACAATTTTGTAGGAATCAATTCTGGAAAATTTCCTTCTTCAATACTGAATTTTTTCTTTCATTTATACTGAATTATAATGAAAATTCTGAGACTCTTTCTCTCTCATAAATTTTGAACTTTTATCATCAATTCTTGATTTTTTCTCTCATTAATTCCGAACTTTTATTGGTGAGTAGATATTTTCCAGCATTCCTAAAAATTCCAAGATAATGTATGATTGTTTGGATGCCCGATTCCCCTCCCACTCAAATTATATAATGTCAGGGCCCCGAAAATATTTTCACATCACCTGCCTTTCCCCCCCCCCCCCACCCCTTAAGGATGGCCCTGTGTAAAGGATTTTCTTACGCAACATTTTACGAATGCACCAAGTACCGTCAGATGATTTAAAAGACTTATTCACGTCAAAAAGGGACAAGATACGGAAGTTTTTCGTACAGTGGTCTTGTCAATGGGAATGCCGGAACGTCAAACATGCAATATAAACATTTTTTCATGGTTAGATAACAGCCGAACAACAGACGAACATTCAATGAATGCTGTTTTGGCTTTAATATCAATTTAGAATATCTTAGGAAAATGCCATTAGGCCCGTGATGCACACGGAGTAGCACGAAAGCATACCACTTTCGAGTACATGCAAACAATGAGATTATTTGTAGCATTTATACGAATGTTACTCATAATTTCATTGGTCACACATGCTCGAAAGTTGCGTGCTTTTGTGCTTCTTGATAGCATGTGTATCACGGGCCTTAAAACGGAAACAAACGTGACGAAATAAATTATCGTCATATCCGATGGTTGCTTTCCAACGATTTTATCAAGCAAAAAAAGGTTTGTCAACATTATTCTTTACTAGCTGTAATACCCGGCGCTGCCCGGGTTTCTTCAATGAGGCTTTTTTGGATCACGTGATATCTCCCTCTCTTTTTCTTGAGGGACATATAAACCGTGTCCAAGTTAACCAATATGGCGACTTCCTGCGCGATTCATGAAATAAAGAAATTTAGATTTACAGAAACGTAGAAATGAATATATATTTTTCCTTTTTTAAGGGGCGCTAGGTATTTCGATAAACCTCCACCCCCTGAACTTCAAGTTACCCATCTACCTGTTTTAACTTTCAAAAAATGCTTAATTAAAGTGGTGGAATTTTTTCGATCCACTTTTTACGGGCTCATAACTAATTTTAAAATATCCTAACCCATATGACTTTATGCAAATAAATATCAAAAGACAATACGGAGACATTAATTTTCATGCTTGAGAAGATATAAATAAACAGTTGAAATCAATGTTATTGCATGGATATCCAACTCGAAAGTAGGTCCGACTAATTACTTCATATTTAATCTCCTGGGCTTCGTATATCTATCTCTAAGCGAACTGAATATTTCAAAAATCGAGAATTCTATACAATTTTTAAAATTATTAATGTGGTGGAAAGCCCCGCCAAATTTCCACATTTCTACAGTAAAATCGGCAATTTTAACACTGATTTCTATGGGAATTATCCTTTGCTTGACCCTCAAACTGATGCTGATTATTCTATTCGAAAAGCCTCATTACTGGGAGGATTGAAAAAGTGGCAAACCATTATAAAGGCATAAACTATTATACATATGGTAACAGGATTAAAGAAGTGACAAACCGTTGTAAAGATATATATACGTCTGAAACGCATTGCTAGGGAACCACGGTAACCAAAGTAAACGTTCCGAAAGTGATTGTTGAGGCCCAAAAACCATTGTTGCCCAACCGTTTTTTGCCCATTCGGGGCATTTGCCCTGCTCTGACAAAATTTTAAAGTAGCCTATCGTCCAAGTCGGGTCCCATTTGGTATATATGCAAAATTTGGTGACGATCGATCTAAAATTGTAGATTTGTATAGAGAACATGCCTACACACACACACAAATTCAATTTTATATATATAGATCTCAAAATCTGCTCGGACTGCCATTTGATGGCACAACAGCCGAGTTTCACTGTCAACTTATGAATTTTTTGACAATATATTACGCATGTTTACAATATTGCAATTGATGTACAAAAATACTGTATTTATAGATCATCCTTGTGTAATTCTCATAAATGTTTGCGCATTTTTTCATACAAATTAAATTATGATGATAAAAAAAAGGAATATTGTATAATAATATATAAATGAACACATGAAAATGTATTCTATGAAGTTCATTTCTCCGACAATAGATGACGCTACTCCAACGTTCCAAACTAATGTGATCCCTACTCATGATTCGATGTGATCGTTTCATGTCATAAACAGGGCCGCAACTAGATGCGTGGTCACTCGGGGCAAGCGCGCATTTTGGCGCTCCCTTTAATGTTGAAGGAGAGGTTTGAGAATAAAATTTGTGCCTTCTCTTGTCCAGCGCCCGGGCTACGAGACCCGCCTGCTTCCCCCTAATTGCGCTGCCCTCGTCATAAAGATCACAAAAAAAGCTTCGGTCATCGTGTTCATGCCATTCCATTTCTTGTGGTCTTCGAAACAAATTAGGGAATCAATATTTTAGAGCAAATATATTTGGAGGCAACTTGGGTCGCCTTCACCAGTGGCGGAACCCAGTGTGTAAATAATATTGGGCCCGGCCCGGAGATGTCTTGACAATTTTGGCGCCCCAAAAATGTTTGGGTCTCGTCATCTAGCCCCAGTTCTTTATATTTTTTACTGTGTGTGGGTGGTGGGAATTTGAATCCAAAAAACACACATTATTACAGAAAAACAAAAAACAAAAAGTTGTAAAATTAGAAAATAAAGAGTAAAACCCCTCTTAACGGACATCCCTTCAGATGCTGTCACCCAACTTTTCACGGTCACATAATTTCCCCGGCATGCATTTCGAACCCCTGATTAACGGTCACCTACATTCACGGTCGAATTTTTTTTTTTTTTTTGTCTCATCAGTGCACTTAACATGCTAATGAGGTGAATCAATGCCACCCATAATCCAGCTAGCCAGCCGATGTAGCTTCGGGAATGATGAAAATCTCCTAATTGCCCAGGAGAATTAAGACGTAGGCTGCTTATGGAACAGGAATGTGTGCCTAGAATGAGCTAAAACATCTGGGTGTCCGAACATTGGCTGACTTGGACACTTGGACCAGGACATGTGACGCAAACATGACATCGATTCGTCGTTGTACGGCCTACACGACTAGTGACATCCAACGAACGCGGACGGACCGCCACCAACGGAATTTGATTATCGAGTCCGGACGTGCCAAGGACGCTATAATATCAATTTAGATTTCGATTCGTAGATCACGATTTATCATAATTATTCCGTTGATTTACTTCTGTAATTGGACTTGTTATTCTGTTATACAAATTTATATATATATATATATATATATATATATTTAATAAAATTCCGGATGCACCCATCTTTCGGGAACGCTTTGATATCTCCTTAAGATGGGAAGCGGGGTGCGTCCGGTCCTTCAATGTTTAATGTCTCATCAGTGTCCGCAAAGGAGAGGTTTTACTGTATACATACAAGCAAAAACATTAAATGTGAGTCATCAAAAAGATTAATGGAAATTTTGAATTTGTGAAAATTTAGAGCTATAAAGGAGAATTCGTCTGATGAAAAAAATAGTTCCAGAATTGATGAAAATTCGGAATTAATGAAATAATTCCAGAATTAATGAAAGTTCGGTACTAATGAAAGGAATAATTTCGGAAGGGATAAAAAAGTTTCCAATATTCCCCTCAGTGAAGGGCTCCACCCTCTTTTGATTCGGGGTTTTGGGTTCTTCTTGCTCTAAGCCAGTGTCTCCCAAAGTGGGCAATATCGCCGCCTGGTGGGCGATGGAATGGTCCAAGGGAGCGATAGAACCTACTGATTTAACATAGGATCCTATGGGCTCACTGGAGTCGGGGGGCGATGAGAGGGGCAAAAATTGTAAAGAAGGGGGCGATGGAAACAAAAAGTTTGGAAAATTATGCTCTAAGCCATAGTTTCCCAACCTTTTTTGTTCCATCGCCCCCTTCTTCAGAAATGTTTTTCCCCCATCGCCCCCCAACGCAATCTAGTCCATAGGATCCTATGTTATACCCGTAGCTTCTACCATCCCCCTGGAACATTCCATCGCCCCCAAGGGGGCGCTAACACCCACTGCTCTAAGCTATAAACAAGACCGCCTGAATGAACTATTTTTGAAATAATAAAATGTGAACTATTTTTTGCTATAAGGCCGGGATTACACCTTAAGAGGTGGACAAAAGATCTTTTACAAAAGTTAGAAAAAAAAAACAACAACCAATAAGCCTATTCGTTACAATTTTTCAAGTTTTGTAAAAGAACTTTTATAAAACATTTACAGTGTAATGCCGGGCTGAAATGAATCTTACTACATACTATTTATAGCTAAATCTAGAAGCCTGATATAATTATGTTTCGATCTCTTAGACCTCCAGGAAAGAGTTGAGGTCATTTCTTGATTCACGAAGTATCGTAACACACGTGACCATCTTATTTCTCATCCTTATACGTTAAAAATCGTGCATTTATCATAATTAGTAACAGGTATAATTTAGGCGTGTGTGATCCCAAAATGAATCATGTTCGATTTTATTCAATTATGCATTTCGATCTTAATGCGAAATGGGGGATGATCGGATTCTCCTGTCCGACAGAGGTGACGATGTCTTTTCACGCTAGCAAAGATATATATTATGAGAACCTTGGAGGATTCTTAATAGGAACCCTACCCTATTATTTTTGAATCGCCGTTGCCTAAAACTCAAACAGCACAATGCATTTTAGGAAGCAGTCCTCATCTTGATATGAATCGTAAATCACCGCAATGATTCTCTTTCGTTATAATTGCCACAAGCAAGTCACGGCTCGTTCCACATAAGTTTGGGTCCCGGGAAAGTATGAATTTATGGGTCCAATATTACCTAGAAATAAGCGTGTAATAGCTTTAATAAGACCGCGCCCATAAGTGTGAAATCATGTTAAGAAATTAAATTTCTACTTCCTCATTCCTATTTTTTTGTTCTAGAGAAGAATCACGATTTTACAGACAACTCTTGTCCGTTAAATCAAAGTTTCACTGCTACTATTAAACCACACATGCACCTCGTTCAGTAACCTCTGCGGAACTTCATAATTACAAGGCCTAAGATTTTGTTAATAACGCAACCAGGATCAAGCGGGTCTGAATCAGGTCTACTACATCCTAACCTGATCTGATGGTCAGTGTTAGGAAAATAGACAAAGCAACTCTGTTTCCGCGCGTTTGGGAGAAACAAAATCAATAAAACCGTCTATGCCAGTGTTTCTTAACCTTTTTTTTTGCCCGTGGCCCCCTTTAGACCATTTTTTTTTCTCGTGGCTCCCCTGTTTTATCCAGGGTCTTTGATCCTCATAAAGAAGCGAGATCCTTCTTACGTATCGAAATGATTTTTCCAGTAAATTTATACCGAACAAAAATTTTGTAAACAAGATTGGTCTCTAGACCACTGGGCTAGAATTTATTGAACTCCCCTATAGTCCGAGGGCTGTCTCAACATTATGGGCCCTAGGCAAAACGATGTGCTGGTAGTCCCATAATTAGGTGGGAGTAACACATACCACATATTTATCACTTATCTTCAAAAGTCATATTGTAATGTACAAAACCTCATGAGGAGAGGTCATTTAATGAACATGAGACCCCTGGCCGTTACCTCTCACATGAGTGGGACTCACAGAGCAGCAGCCTGGGGGTCCAATAGGATCCTCATCATTTTTTTGTTTTTACACTATAAATTCAATATGGAGGGACCCATGAAATATCTAGACAGGAGATCTGCGAAATATCCCATCCTAGGAGCCCTGTTGACAAATATGTGGGGGAGGTCAGGCCTGGGGGTCAGATGGCCCGGTTTTTATGGGTGCTGGATTCTGTAAGTAGTCACCCCCCCCATAGTTTATTTGACACATATATGCTCAACCCATGGCCTGCGGGCGAAATGTGGCCCTTGGAGTCATCTGATGTGGCCCGGGACCTCAAACTTAATTTGTAAAAATGAATTTAACTTTTGTAAAAATCAATGAAGCAGCACATAGCCAGGTTCCTTACATGACCCAGGCACATTCTCAGACCACTTAAGTGATACGTGGCACATTTACTGATCATTTAAGTGGCCTACGGCATATTTCCAGATTGCTTGATTGTTCCATGGCACCATGACCCCCACATCCTGTAGCGGAGCCCCTAGGTTGGGATCTTTTGCGGGCCCCTTCTGTAGTTAATACATAGCGTGAAAAAGTAAAAAAAAATTATGATAACCGTCACGGGCCCTGTTAGGCACATCCGTTCACTTCAAAAGGTTGACTATAGTTATATATAAAAAATTTAGGTGTAAAGAAGTGAAGCTGAAAAGCTTCACTTCTTTACACCTAAATTTTTTCTCAGCTCTCTGTGGCCACCCCCCTCCCGAAATCACCTCTGATGCCCCCCTTTAATCTTCATTTTTTCCCGTGACCCCCTTGAAATATCCCAGTACCACTAGGTTGAGAACCACTAGTCTATGCCATAGGTTCCCAGACTTTCCATCACCCCCTTCTTCAGAAAAAAAAATTCTCATTCCCCCCCCCCCCCCAAACTTAATCCAACCCATAGGATCCTATACCAAACCCATAGCTTCTACCATCCCCTGGAAACTTCTATCGCCCCCCTCCCGGGGGCGATGTAGAACTCTTTGGAAAAACACTGATCAATACGAACAGAGGTAACGCACGTTACCAAGGGGACACGAACATGCGCCCACGTTATGGAATTTTTAAACCTGGTAACCCTACGCATGCCAAAATGCCCAATAAGTTTTTATGGGGGTTCAGATCCGCACTGAGAGCTGGCCGCTCTAGAACCGAGAGTTTTTTACCGTTAAAACACTCTCTCTTAGACATTAAGGGCTGGATGGGAACATAGTCCTGCTGAATTTGTGTTATAAAAATCGAAATTTCACTGCATTTCGGATGAAAATAACCCAAAAACAAAACTTATAGTCACGTGTTTTTCCCGCGAACAATGGATTTCATATTCCCCCGATGAAATTTTCATCACGACAACGAAATAATTCAAATAAAACAGGGTTAAAAGCACCGGAAAAAAGCAGTTTCTTTGAAGAATCCAATCTTTTTGTTCTGCTTTTCGCATATGTTTTTTTTTTCTCAGTTATGATATTTTCTTATTGACATATAAAAGAAAAATGAATATAAGACATTTTAACATGAATAAGGAAGTCAATATAATTCAATTGATTGTTTTTTGTTCTCAAATATTTCATTCAGCTCTCCGTATGCGTTCTCAAAATCATGTACACACGTAACTTCCTAGAGAAATTACTCTCTTACGTCCATTTCTACACTACTTCTATTTTCCTACGGAAGAAAGTCGTTTTTCTTTCTCGGAGACAGAAATGAAAGAGAAAAACTGAATGATAATGACTGATTGATTTTTTTTTTCTCTGAAGGAAATATATTGAAATAATGATGATGAGAGGAGAAGAAGAAGTGCATTTAAAACAGTGGAAACGACGACGACGATGATGTTGTTCGTAGCTCATCTCTTTAACTGTCCCTAATAGTGCGTAAAAATGTAGTTGTTTTTTTTTTTTTTTACCGATGCGCTACACTTAACACTATATTTTTTTAGGTCGATAGTAGAAGAAATTAAGTCGGAGATGACAGAAGAGAAATAGAAAAAATAAGATGAGTTTCGGAACTTGCGATGCGTTACGATTTCTTTAAGGATTTTATAGGATTATAACTTCTAATGTGACTTTTTTTCTTTAATCCCTGCAAGATAATAGGATATCGTAAATCATGAAATTTCATTAAAAATACTATATATGCGATTTTATTCATTGATTAAACGTGATTTTTGACGGAAACGCATTTGATTTTGCCTAATTTTCATTCACAATTGGTTCTGAGATATATTTTTTTAGTATTTAAAAACAGGCGAGGACACGACAAATGAAACTACAAATGATAAGATAAAACCTACATCCTTACGAAACATACGGGTTTCAAGAGAGATAGACGGCTTTTCTCAGCGCAATACACCAAGAGTGATCAATACATCTCAGCGCAATATGTCAGAGACATTCTCTCTGGATTTTATGCTGATGTGAACTCGGAAAGAAAAGTCATTTAGTCTCTCGCGGGACTCGAACCCAGGCGTGCTATCATCTACAACAGTGGTTCTCAGCCTGGGGCCATATGGCCCCCTTGCGGTACTGGGATATTCTAGGGGGGCCACGGGAGAAAATCAGAAGAAAGGTGATCCACGACAGGTGGTGAAGGGAGTCACAGAGAGCTGTGAAGAGAAAAGCTTTAAAAGTTAAACATGTTACTACTTTCATAATTCATCAGATCCGTCCATAGGACCAGGGGCATCTTAACCCTTGGGTCTATGTGGGTATGACCAGGGTCTTCGTGTCTATAATGGAGGGAGAGGAACTGCACTATATGGGATCTGGTACTATATGATTTTCATATGTAAGAACAGCTTACATGTGAAAATCATAGTACCAAATCTAGTACCAGCTTAGCATGGAGGGCTGCCAGAGCAACGGTTGATGTGTTGGGAGGGTCGATTTATTGTGCATGTTTGTTGGATCGTCCCGCATTTTACACAGACCCATTTTTACCATATAATTTGACTTGTGGGAGAGATGATAATCCATCATTTGAATCCGTGCCTAGTCAGGATTGTGGAGATTGGCCTGATTTATTAAAATTTCATTCATAATAAAAAAATAGAGAGTATCTCTCTTGGATGAGGTTAGGGGGGCCCTGGATAGAACAGGGGGGCCACGAGAAAAAAATGTGATCCGTCGGGGGCAATGAGCTGAAAAAGGTTAAGAAACACTGATCTACAACACTGGAGACACGATCCTGCCTTCCTTATTCCACGCGCTGCAGCGAGAGGCGCTGAAGTATAAAATCCTCTCTCTCTCAAGGCGTAAAATTCAGAAAATTTCCTTGATATATTGGGCTGAGAGAAGAAGCCGTCTCTCTTTCTCTCTCTACCGTACCACCGGGAGATTTTTGCTGAAGATAAAAGACGTTATTAATGCCTTTACACCAGCTCCTCATGCCATAGTGGCGTGAATTAAGAAATACATGGTCGTGTCTCCAGTGGTGGAGATGGCAGCATGCTTGGCCGGAATGCAAGAGGGCCTGGGTGCAATCACCGGCGGAGACCAGATGACTTTTCCTTTCGAGTTCACCTCGGCATAACATTCAGAATATATCTGTTTTCTTGAATTATGGGTTCCGTTCGCAAAGGATGAAAATAACTAGAATGGTCTTCTAGGATGAAAAGGATCATAAAGCCGACTATCATGACGGACGCCAGCTGAAGATTGTAAAGGGCACCACTATCACACTGGATGCGGTGTGATGTTTCCTTTACGACGAACGTAATGACGTTTTTCTATCTCTCTGTGTAACTTCTTTCTTTTTTTTTTCTTTCAAACCGAGTGCAGCTCTGGTCTATCGCCATGGACAATTTACTGCCGAAATAAGTTATGCTGGAAGTGTGCATGTGTACCTAACAAGTTGAGGTCGTGCCTAGAGTGTTGCGTGGATTTTAGTGCTGCCATCAGAAATTGAGTGACTGAATATTCGTACCGTTGTAGGTCTTTTGCTCTCTATGGCGAGACTTCAAACGGGGAGATCGCATTCGCCCCTCGAGAAGTTGAGAATCACAGAATGAGTAAATTCTCTAATGCGCTCGAATTGCGCAGTGGTTAGCAAATTATGATATTTTTCCAACGGATTTATTGCGAGATGTGTTATCACCCATTCGTGGGTGCATATGGTTCTAACATAGAGAAGTAGACTCATTTTATGGGTATTTTGCGGAGGTGAACTGGGAAAGAAAAGTCATCTTGTCTCCACCGGGACTCGAACCCAGGCCCTCTTGCACACCGGGCAAGCATGCTACCATCTACACCACTGGAGACACGATCCTGCCTTCCTTATTTCAAGCACTGTGGCGTGAGGCACTGAAGTAGAGACATTAGTAGCCGCTCTCAACTTCAGAAAATGACCCCTAAGCGGGACGATTTAGACAGCCCAAGATATCAAGGAAACATTTATTTTCTGGATATTACGCTGAGGTGAAATCGGAAAAAAAGTCATCCTGTTAAAAGTCATCCATCTCTCTAAACCAGTGTCTCCCAAAGTAGTCAATATCGCCCCCGGTGGGCGATGGAATGGTCCTGAGGGGCGATAGAAGCTACGAGTATAACATAGGATTCTATGAGATGGCATGAGTCGGGGGGGGGGGGGTGATGAGAGAAAAGAAATTTCGGAGGAAAGGGGCGATGGAGCAAAAAGTTTGGGAAACTATGCTCTAAACCGTCCCACCTGGGGGCTATAGCCTGAAGTTAAGAGGTGACTAATGTCTCTACTTCAGTGCCTCACACCACAGTGCGTGTAATAAGGGAGGCAGGGTCGTGTCTCCAGTGGTGTAGACGGTAGCATGCTTGCCCGGTATTCAAGAGGGCCTGGGTCCGAGTCCCGGCGGAGACAAGATGACTTTGCTTTACGAGTTCACCTCAGCACAATATCCAGAAAATAAATGTTTCCTTTATATCTTGGGCTAATCCATCTGTCTAGCATTTGCTGGGAAAAATTCTAAATTATTCAAACTCTAGATTTCTTATTCAACGGTTTAGATACGCCGAGTTCACGGTACACGGCACCCGTCTCCCGCCATATCTCCTATCTTTCGACTTTTTTTGCGAGTTCATCTCCTTCGAATCGTTCACTTGACTCCTATTGGCACCTTTGGGGGAATCTCATCGCCAAAATTAACGTCATTAATGTGCTCCAATGTGTTTTATTACAAAGTTTGCTCCTTAAACTTTCATATTCGACTACACATTCTATGACGAAAAATGTTTAAGTGCATTCTATCACTTCTTTAAAATTATCCCACGAATTATGAATCACCCTGTATACAACGTTTTCCAAAGATTGGCGGCATTAATAAAGTTTATACAGTTGATTCCGATATCAAAGCGATCAACGAAAAATGAGAAAATTCAGCTTTGAATTATTATACAGGGTGTCCTGTAAGTGCTGATGCGGCCTTCATCTCATCAAGTCCGTCGTAGAGATACAGTTTCAGTTTTAGGCGTTTAAAAATTACTCTGTACCAGTTTTAAGAATGAGAATACAGAATACAATATAGTCACCACCGCAAAGGGTGCGACTATGTGTCATCACAATTTCTCGCCTATACCTCCCCAAAAACAAGTCGTGAAACATTTTCGTACTCAGTTTCATTGAATTCCGGGTGTTAATTGGTCTTCCCCTGTTTCCATCACACAGCTCAAACGCCAACTTGACATCCTCCTACTTACCTCCCGTAGATAATATCACTCGCCTATCATTACTCATCAAAATTATCCACGGCTATTTTAACATTGACACTAACCCCATTCTAATCAAATCTCCACATTTGTCCACAATTGACTCAATCAAAAATCGACAATTTTTTTTTTTGCATCTAGAGATTGCTTCAAATTTAGTTTTTCACCCCCGTACAATTATTAACTGGAACAACCTTCCATTAAATTCTGTAGACTATACTTCAATCTCTGATTATGTATGTAGCATCAATCGGCTATGTCAAATCCCACCCTCGGCCAAACAATATTGTACAAATAAATAAATAAATAAATAAACTTTACTAGGAACCCTTTGAAAAAATTATTCCGGCCCAAAATAAGGTAATTTTTGAATTTTAAAATGAAACGAAATGTCTCCGAAACCTGAAAAAAGACAGTTTATAGACTTTTTTACGAAAATATTCGTTTTCACATTTTTTGGAACATTTTAATTTGTTAAATGTAAATTTAATTTTGTTCAATTTGTGAACAGGAATGGAGAAGACTCAAAAAGGGAAAATACGACTCTTTTTAAAAAAATAACACTATATAACATTCATTTGTTCATATGCACTACAAACATGTTGTCACTGCCTATTGGTCGAGGGGTTCCTTGATTTTCACTACGATTCGGCTCCTCGGATATCAAATTTCATTGGCTGGGAAATTGAATTTTGTCAATGTTAATGCAGAAACTGATGCTTCGAAAGAAAAGTGATTTGCCTCCTCCGGGAACCGAACCCGGCTCCCCCTTGCATACCGGGCAAGTGCGCTAACCAATACACCAGAGACACACTTTTCAATACCTCATAACACGCATTAGTAGCGTGAAGCGCTGAGTGAAGTCATAGCAGCCTCCCTTAACTACAGCAATTTTCGCCCCAGTTGGCGTTTTGTATGAAGAGATGGTATCTCTTCGAGCTGGGCCAGGCCGAATAAAAATTAAAAAATCTGTCTCGAACGCTAATCTGCTTGTTTCTTATCACATGAAGAGCCTCTTCATTTCAGGTGTCTCTGATGTATTTGGCTAACGAACTTGCCCGATAATGAATGGGGACCCGCGTTCGTTTCCCGGAAGAGACAAATCCCTTTTGGGCGCGGTAGCCCAGGTCGATAAGGTACTCGCCTGAAGTACCAAAGGATGTTTGGAGGTGTCGCGAGTTCGATACCTGGTTCGTCCTCGTCGGAAAACTTTCCTGACACAGGGGTACAACAAAAACAGCGACATGACCACAGAAAAAGATTGCTACCGCAAGGAGTCCCCTATCAAGGGGTCAGCGCACTAACCTCTCGATGAGTATAAAAAACACGACTGCCGTTCGGATTCGGCAATAAATTGTAGACCCCGGTCTAATTAGCCCCAGTGTGCAGAAAACGATCTAATGATCCTCATTTGAGTAATTGAGGTAGGGTCGGCCACTCAGCTTCCGCACGTACTTACGAACCATTGCTGGAACAATAAAAAATAACGAACTAGTGAAAAACACTGAAAAAACAGGTGGCACAAAGTCACCCCCTTGAATCAGCGTTTTTTTTTGTTTATGCGTTATATTTGTGCCGAAATGCAGTAAAATTTCGTTTAAAACAATTCTCCATACAACAGCTGACAGTAGATGAGGCAGTAAATGCTGTCGGTGAGTCACCTACAGCTCCTGAATCGGCATCAAAAATCTTGAAATCGATAGTTCATCCATACGCGCCTAGGAAGCGCGTGTCCTAAAATCCGTGAATGGCATATAGTCGGAACCTCGGCACAAAGTCACACCAGTTTTTACGGTAGTTTTGTTTTTAATACTATACACAAATACACTGTAATACAAAAATTAGTATTATTTTATAGGCATAAAACATGCATCTAGATCACCCCCCCCCCCCAAAAAAAATTACAAAATCTGACTGAAGATGGTATATAACTAACGATGGCGATCAAGAGATTTTTTGCCGCGCCATCTGTATTATGAAATTTTTTTAATCATGAGTATTACCTAATTTGGATTGTTTCAAATATCATATTGGAACATGAGTAGATACTCTGACAAATTATTGGTATTCTTTTATTTACGACATACAGATATTTTAATTTGATTCTAAAGGTAATATATTACATATATGTTTTTTCATTTTTATAAAGATAACGGCATTTACTTCTATTGGCATAGTCTTTGTCCACAGTGGTTGCATGTAAGCAACCATTTTGCCATTGTCTGATAAATATCTGTACCTACGTAGAGAAACCTAAGAAGACGTGAGTTGGGTACTATCTATGAATGGGAATTTAAGCCTATTGGATAATTAGTCAGTGGTCGTGCCGGTTTCGAATAGCAGATGGAGCAGCACAAATGGAATGTTAATTTTTATAGCCGATTGGTCGTCACCAATGTAAGGGCTTATTTATTTTGTGATATGCTTAAATTATACAGGGTGTTTCATAAAGAATCACCCGATTTGAAATGCATGTATCACGAAAAATATTGAACATAGATACTTAAGTTTAATTTTTTATTAAATGGTTAATCATAAAGTTTTTGCATATCAAATTGAAGGTGCTCAACATGTCCACCTTGGGATGCACGGTATATGTCTATACAGTAGTAAAATTCGTCCCAAACTTTCGCGAGCATGTTTGCATCCACTGCGAGTGGATTTCTGTGGACTACGTGCGAAAATCTACGCTCCACATTTTCGTCTCACGTGTGGGGAATTCCAGGGGATTTCACTTTACACGGACAACCCGTGTCTCGGAATCGTTTATACCATCGCCTAATGCTCTGAGCGGTAGGAAGTTCAACACCAGGGTATTATCGACGAAAAGCACGATGAACAGTTGTTACGGACTCACACCTCGCGGAGCTTAGAACACAAAATGATTTCTGTTGTGCAGTCGCCATCTTGGCAAACACGGAAGTGGCGGCCGGAGGAAGAGCGTTAGCGCTACCTGTCGGCAACTGCGTGAAACTCGAGATATCCTTCTTTCTACCAATACATTATTCGCTCAAAACGGATAAAACGCTGAATAGTTATAACTTTTTCAAATCGGATGATTCTTTTTGAAACACTCTGTATATTGCATACACAAGCGGCACTTCATCCAGATCGACCACTTTTTTTTATAAAGAAGTGGTGACAAATCTGGTCGATCGTCATATGGTTCGAGTGCCGCAAAACTCCAGTCCTGATTATCACATTATATACTTACTCAACATTATACTATCATAATAATTATCACAACTTCAAATGCAATTAAAAATATATATAATTTGCTTTTAGACATCATTATTACCTCTACAACAGACAGTTGATGAGGTAAAGGCTGCATTAGCATTTACAGGACACCCTGTATAATTTATTATTTATGTTAATTACAAGTTCCCGTACTCTGGGTATTTTTCTCGGGAACTGCTTATTCGAGTGCAGCCGAATTTTCGGGATGTCTCGGTGAGACAATGAGAGGAATTTATGCAATAAAAAAATTCAATTTTTGATCAACGAGTGAGGAAATTATGTTTTTTATTGCATTTTCCTTTTTTCCCAAGGTACATAGAGTGTGCGCCAAGTTTTGGTGGAGTGGAGTAGAGGTAGTTTCAGTATGCTGACACTGCTCAGTAATGTGGCACCCGTCGGTATACCGACACTACTCAGACCTATACATGGGCGGAGATACCGGAGGGGGCATTGCCCCCCCTACCCTTTCCCCAGAACTAAAGGTGAAGCCGACTCATGTAATGTATATGCAAATATATGAATTGAAATGATCATGCCCCCTAGACTTTCAACTCTATCTCTGCCTATGGAGCTATGTAGCGCCCATTCTGGTGGATGTATTCCGTTGAAGCTCGGTGTGTGCGTTATGTGGACCATGGGAAACAGAAAAGATAAATAAATTCAATTAAAAAAAAAGCGCCACTTTCTCACCTGGTGGTCGGAAATTGAGCCTTTTTTTAAATTTCGTAAATCCCTCTCCCATGGTGACATTGAGATATCCTGCAGGTTTGGCTGTGTTCTGGTGAGCGGTTCTCTCGGGAGAAACTACTCAGAGTGCGGGAACTTTAATTATAATTGCCCTGTATATGCTCAAACTTGGGAGTAATTAGTTTCAATGGGAAAGGGGAGGGAGAATAAACCATGTTTTTTATGGCCATCTTTTTTCAACCACTTCATTGTACATTTTGCCTGTTGTGGCTTTGTATTTGTATTTGTTTTTCAGTTCGATAAAGGGAGGAGTAGATTTTAGATATAATGATGGACATTCCGTTCTTTTTTAAATAAAGAATATTTCTTTTTATATTGTTCACTCTTTATTACTTCACGGAGTGCCACTCCCACAACTGAATTTACCTCTTTTTGATTATTTTGGATTCGTTCCGTTTGATTAATTTTGGAATCAACTGCCGAAAAATTTTATTGTTTCTGCTCAGCTGACTCCTTTATTACAATTGTGATGTCTCAAATCACATTCAAATTGGCTTCAAATCAGACGTTCCTATACAAAATGGTAGATATCCTTGTCAGTTCTTCCCACACCTAAGACAAATGTACTTAGTACAGAGTTATCCAAAACTCACACAAGCCTCTGAGATATTTAATTTTTTGAATTTTAATGATTGCAAATGCAACTTTTCTTTTTATGAATGGAAGCACTGCACTGTTCTAAATAAAAAGCTGTTTGTTTTACCATCCGCGCATACCGATACTCTCAGTAGTGTTTAGTTCGTTGTGTGGCTAAGTTAGTTTTCTTTGGCCAGGAGCAAGCACTTTATATTATTAAACAATATTTTTTAATTCATTCATTTGCAGTCATTATTGAGGCGTTCGTTAAGGATTATTCTGCACTAAACAAGACAACTATCTACAAACTTACAATCAAGTTTTTGAAAGAACAAATTGAATATAGTGGGGAGTGTAGGAGAAGTGAATATCCGTCTCTTCTAGGCCATCAAGAAAATGCGCAAAGAACAAAATTTTGAATCACCTTCAAATAGTCTAAGAAAGCTGGCATAACAGATGCATTTCTCATACGGAACCACTCACAAAGCCCTGAAGAAATTGAAGATTAACGCTTACATCATGTTCTTGTTAAAGAATTGAAAGCTCCCGATAGGATTAAATATTGAAGTTATTGTTGTTTAATTCATTTTATTTAGCTTCTTCACAGATGAAAATGGCATCGATAAACTTGATTTTGTGTTTACAGATATAGGCGGTTTTATCTAATAGACTACGTTTATATAGTCAAAGCAGCACTGAATTTGGGGGCATCAAAAATTCTGGCATTGGAATTTAAAAAAAAAGAACATTCAATCAGAGATTGGTAAGTGCACTAGTCCTGATGAAAGTGTTCACAATCCTGTCAAAAAGAATTCTTGCTTCTGTTCACGGTTTACGTCTTGACTATATGTTGTGATAATTTGCCGCAAATGTTGTGTTTGTATCCATAAATGTTACTTCGTTAGAACAAGAAGAGTTTTCTCGATTCATTTCTTCGTAGCATTCGAAAAATTAAATATTTTATAACGAGTTGCATGTCTTTCGGACCATTCTGTATTTATGATTTACAAGTATTTATGAAAGGTATATTAGTTATTTTTTTAAAGAAAAAAATCAAGTAACATTGTACAACGCCGTCTGTTTCAATGTTCTTCAACAAATTTACAACTACGGACCTGTAAAAGTAGTTGGAAAATTTCACAGGCCAACGAAAATGAGAGAGAAAGTGTGCAAGCCGTCAAAATTTAAACAAATAAGGAAGGAAATTTGTGAACTATATAAATTTAAATAGGAGCAGCGAAAAATATATAAATGGGACAAATAATTTGCGGAGTGGCAAAAAATTAATAAACGCGAGAAATAATTCCCGGATCGTAAAGAAAATCATAAATAGGAATATAATTGGAAAACTGGCAAGAATACCTAAACAAAAGAAGTAATTATCAGACCCTCTGTCAGAAATTGAGGGCAGATATAAAAACGAATATATGTATTTGTGTCTTATTGAACCTAAAATTATGTAGTGGCAATATGAATCAGACGAAATGCTGTCCACGCACCAGCGGTTGAAAAACATCAGTCTATTTTATTTGAAATAATTTGTTTTTGCTCGCATGATGAGCAGAAGGCGCAGTATAGCCAGTGGTTCTGAATCGGTGGTCCTCGGAGAGATCTCAGTGCGGGTAAGTGAGCTTGTGTACGTGTGTGTTTGGATGAGATAATATTTTCACAAAATTATAAATGAAGGGGTTGGTGACCAGTATCTTACTATCACCCCAGCGTGGTCCAACCCCTCGGGGTAAAACGCTTATATCCCTCTTGGGACAGAGCGTGGACCATGTCTGGACTTACAGTATCTTACTGCAAAGAGGTTCCCTGACCTACATCTTATTGGCACAAAGGGTCCGCGGAACACAAAAATTTAGGAACCTTTGGTATAGTCTGACAGCACTTCACTTTCTCACGTTTGCAAGAGTAATAAACGACCTTGTCTAAAACTGTTTCGCGTTTGTAAGTTTAATATTTACTCTGAAAGAGGTTTATTGTTATAGAAATATATTTGTTTTGTAACTTTTTCATGATTACACATGTAAAGAATATATTACAATATATTTATTTTGTAACTTGGATTACACGTTCGTAGGTCGAGGTACCACTCTGTGTATAGTATCCTAGAAATAGAACAAAAATGTTAGAAAGCATCACATTAGCATATTTTGCAAGTCATAGAATTCGTTCTAGAAAAGCTTAGAAAATACTTCGATCCCCTGCTGTGTGCAAAACTTTATCTTCAATTCCAATCTGGATCCAAAACAAGGAAAGTGATGCTACCACAAATTACATAAACACACCATAACTTATTTCACAAATAAAGATGAGCACCGTATCTTCTATAGACGATGACAATCTGTTTTCTCAGTGTACACAGATCGTTAATCAGTATCAGAAATCAAGAAACAAATCGCGATCTGCACGAAACCGAAACTAGCGGAGATTATAAGCATGGACATTATTAAAGAAAACACAAGAGCGTGAAATTATCGTTATTATTGACTTTCTATACTGGGGGAAAAATAAACAAATTGGAAACAAAAGATCCTGTCAGTAGATGTGTGAATAAATCAGATGATGATGAGAAAATAAATGCAATGGAAAAAGAAGGTGAGTTTCGAACCGAAAACCCTAAGGGTGAGATAGAAAGAAACACACCGAGAAGTCCGTAGTGTTATTCTCCACGCTCTCCTGAACTTCGACGTGATGTAATCTCTTATGTCTATGCTTTTTCTTTTTACTCACCTCTAAATGGTGAACTCTTCTTCCACAGAACTTATTCTTTTTCCCTAACGTAGGATTTCTTCTGCTCAGCATTTTCACAGAAACTAGGTTACAAGACCAGAAAGGAAAGCCGCACACACCGATTAGTGCGTCGAAAAATGCCGAAATCTTCCACAAACGGTAGAGCGCTCTATCGAGAGACGACGATTGTCTTAACGGTGTTGGAGCTCCTAGTGTTGATTTGAGGCGTTCGTGTTGTTTGTTTGAGTGTCACGAGGAATAATCCGTTGAAATAATTGTTGTTGTTTTTTTTTTGGTGCCGTTATTCATCGCATCGATAGGGTGAGTTTAATTATTTCTGCATTTACAGTAAAAACATTATTTTGAGAAAATATGTACTTTTATAAAAACTATTTTTATGTGAATTAACTAAAATTCATATGGACACTAATTATTTTCGTAATTTAGTGCTAAAAAAACGAAATTTTGCGAATTTTTTTATAAATTTATCAAATAATCAAGTTAAAAAATCGAAAGAAACAAATTAAGTAAATTTAAAAAATTAAACCAATTTTAATTTCCTTCTTAATTTTTAATTATTTATATTGGAATAGAAATATTATAAAAATATTAATTATTTTTTGATATTTAATACCTAAAGTGCATTAAATGAATTATACATTTATTGCACTATTTATTATTACCTATTTATTATTATATTTCAATTTAAATGATGAAGATGCAACTGTAAATGAGATGTAATTGAGAATTTAGAGTAAAATGTAATGAATTGCTGAACAATTTATAACAATATAATTTCGAGTAAAAAGTGTAAACTTTTTATAAATAAATTTCTATTCGATGTGCTCAATTGTTAACTGATCCAGTTAAGTATAATATACTGTATTATTCTGTTGAATTTAACACTGGAGAAATGTGATATATTGACAGAGATTGGAAAAAAAATCATTTATAATTACTTACAGAATGGTATTTACTTTAAATTTAGACACTACCACAGGATATGTATTTTGATTGAGTATACAATTTTATTAAAATATAAGTTTCTTTAAATCATTTACTACGTATTTGCACACGAAATAAAGATTGCTGTGAAATTGCATACGAAACAATTGAAATCCATAAATACAAATAATCTTTATAATTATAAATACAAATATGCGATAAGAAAAAATCTTTATCATATACATATTTTTTTTCCGGTGATTGACTATGCCAGTGAAGAGAGTACGGTCCTTTGCATGTTTGATATGACGACTCATGCCCGCTTTTGATCATACTGTCATCAGCGGCGGCATATACATACATTAGATAGAAAAGCCTAAAATGCATACAACATTTTGCCAAAATCTATAAACCTTTTAAAAACTTTATTTCTTTTCAACTAAAATCTTAATATTTTAGAAAGATTCAATTCAACTTTACTTTTTCGTTATTGTAAGTACGGCTGGTCCGATTAATCGATTAATCGATCAATTGTTAATCGCAGTTTAAAATTTTAGTTGAGTTAATCGAATTGATCAATTCGATTAAAATTGTTGTTAAAAGTTTGTGAATTGACTTGATTTTTTTTGAAGAAAACCGATCAGATGTCTTATAAATCATGATTAATGCGGAACATTTTGGATAAGTGGATAAATGACCCATATTTAAAAATATTTGAATCAATAGTTTGATCAAATTAGATTCAACGAAAACTGATGATTTCAGTTTCAAATTGAGTTTGATGGAAGTTTTAAAAGACGACCAAAATTCATTATCTTCATTGTGAACATTAGTTTTTTTGTATTCTTGGAAGCATAAGTTCATCTCCTCACAAGTACCACCCGAAAGAGGTTTCTAAAAAAACAAGAGCGACAGTGTAATCGAAAGTAGTTTCGAAATCTGTGAATAATAACTAAAAATAACCGATTTTTTTTTAAAAAAACGACTAGATCCAAATGAAGAAATTACAGGTTATCGCAATTATGTTCAGCATATTAAATTGCTTGAGGCGGGTAGCCTCAATTTCTTAACCTATTCCTATATTTGTTTACATCTACCGAATAGGCGAGTGAAATGAATGAAATATACATTATTTATGGCATCTATTAACATTATATGGTCACCAAAAATATTCGATTAAAATTCGATTAATCGATTAAAATACTTTGATTAATTAGTTAAAAATTGTAATCGATTCCCAGCCCTAATTATATGTCATCGAATCAGATACGTCAAATGAATATGAATCAAATATTCTATTATTATTTTTTGATTATCTTAAAAAAAAATAAGATGGAAACTAAAAATAGAACGTAACTTTATAATTAAATTAAGTTAAATTAATTAAACAAATAAATAAATAAGTAAATAAATTAATGAGTTAAGCAGTGAATGGAGGAAAAAAAACAATAGAGAACAAAACAATGAACGTTCATAAAATTAGTTGCAGTTCAAGTATATCAAAACAATATGCAAATACTGATAGTTATTCGTGAATAAAAGAGTGTAGATAAGTATCTATTCATAAAGCGGAAGAAAATGTTTGAAGCCGTTTAATGATATCAAACTTCTGTCACAGAAAAATAAAATTTATGATTCTTGCTTTTTCCTTTTGTTATATAATTCAAATGGAAATGAATATGATCAAAAATATTTTTTTAATTATTAAAAGACAATAATTATCTCAGTTTTTTTTCCTATAACATATGCATTGTCCAACTTTTGATAATTAATCAATTCATAATTCGTCACTAAATTGAATGGAAAGAGAAATTATTTATTTAAATGCACCAAGCTACAGATAACAATCCAATTAATGCAAGGGAAGACATAGAAACGATTATGTTCAATATTTATCTCAAATTATTTAGAAATATTTCATCAAAAAACTTATGGCATCCTCAGTTGCGGTTCTATTCGACCATAAATTGACATCAATGATAATTCTTTAGCAATTAAATATTGATTGATGATATGACTATAAGTCTATTTACGTTAATTGGTTATGATCGATTAATGGTGTACGTATATAGGTGCATTTGCATTAATATACTCTTAGAATAATGAGTTAAACAATTTATAATTATTTTGAATGTCAGGGAAGAGAATGGTTTCACGAAATAAGACAATTTTTTTACTTGAGAGTGGAGCGGGAATTGAATTTCGGAAAATCGTAAAATTAAACATTTTGAGTTTTTCGGACATTTTAAAAGAACTATTTCGGGCCGCACTTGAAAGACCAGCAATAGATGATTGTATCACACTGGAAGCAAAACTTACCATTTGAATTCGAGAATCACGAGACGAGATATTCCTTCGTGGTAAAAGACACAAAACATTTTGATCCAAGTTTTAACCCTTTCAGACCCTGCTTGCGCAAATGTGTGGGGTTGCTTTTTTTTAACTGTAGATTTTTTTTTCTTTTGACCTCAGGGAGTTAAGACCTGACTTAAAGCGTTCTGTAAGTTTTGAGTTAGAAGAATATGAACTTTTGGGGCTTTCGCCACTTAAAGTCGAACTCTCAGAGGGTTTTTAAGATGGCTTCCAGGGGAAAGTACATCCGGAAAAAGTGTGATTTATTACATAAAATTTAGCAATAAAACTCTTTAAAAAAATTTGCATGTGTAGATGAACATAATTTGCATCATTTTCGCTGAAAAAAATTCTTACGAAGTGAATCATTTCTTGACAAAAAAGTTGAAAATTTGAAGGAAAAATAACATTACAAAATAAAGATTTGAAGACATTTATGTCATTAAATCTTTATTCAGCTTTTCACTGCATTTCCTTGCATTTTTTGAGTATAAAAACTTCAAAAAACATCACCTGAAAATTAAAAAAAAATGAATACTGGGGGTCTGAAAGGATTGAATTACTTTTGGCCGCAATAATGTTATTAATTAAGGCAGTGTGCAACCTATGTGTTGGATAAAGATGCTTCAAATAAGATGCGTTTGGGAAAGGGCAATGGGGAAATGAATGCATTGATATTCAAATTTATTGAATTTCTTTAGATCGATCGATGAAGCACAAATACGAACCCTAATATTTTTGGTTTTTTAAATGCTTTTATTTTGTTCCCAAATTCCTTTCATATGTTTGGTTCCGGTTCCGCAAATAGACTCGTTTACCAACAAAAGCTGTTTATTTTCCATATTTCTAAGCCACAAAGCTAGATAGCATGCGTATTGAACCCTACTTTTCATTAAACCATATTCTCATTTGCTTAGAAACTATGAATCATCTTCTTCTTGACGTTTAAAACTCCCACTTACGTAATTAGTTGTATTTTCAGAGAGCACCTAAGAATCGACTTCAATTTTTTCCCTCCTGCTATTATAAAATTATAATAATAACGTTATTAACTTCGAGCCGGTTATTTTTGTTTTTGTTTTTGTTCTTTTTGAGAGCTTCTTTCTTTTATATTCGAGCCTGTTTTTAATCCTTTTCTTTTTAATGGCTTGTGTTCTGCCTTTCTTATTACCTCTTGCTTCTTATTTTATTTCTTTTTACTATAAATGCGTAACGTATTTAGCTTTTTCACCGCATTTCAACGCATTGTATAGCGCGTCAACTGAGAATGATGGATAGTTCGCTTTAGCGAGGACTATCAATCCCTCGTGAATATTATTTAATACCGATTACCGTCCCATGTAAACCGAAACCAAACCTTTCTATCAAGACACAGTCATTACGTAGTGTGTATGTTACTGCCAAAGCCCGGAGTGCGGCCACTTCGCGAATTGGCCGATAGTTTTGGCCAAAGTTCAAATTGCAGAAATGATTAGGACTTTTGCCGGTCATTTCGCGAAGTGGCCGGAGATCCCCGGTCAAAGCTCGATGTGCTGATGTAAGACGGCCTAGTAGGAGCCAAGAGAAAAGCTTTCGTGTCCGGCGATAAACATGATGATGATGTATGTCTCTTCTTCATCTGTTATTCTTGGCTTTAATCCTAGGGATCACGTCGTGCGTCGGTCGTCCGGATGCCTTAATGTGATGTTTCCTCACAGTATTTTGATGCAGTCATGCCGCTGAGGACAAGACAATAAGCCTCAGCTGAACTTTGGCATGGATGAGTGCTGACGTACGTTCAGATCAGCGATTCTCAAGTTTTTTTTTTTTTTTGCTAAGCATACATTAGGCTTCACTACACTAGACACACACATATAGGAAAAAAAACGATGCAAGGACAATTTCGAATGGAATTGTAATTGCAATTCGAATTGCAATTTCGAAACGAATTTTCTATTTTCTTTTTTTGCTTTTTCAACTTAAAACTCCATATAAGAACACCTCATTCAAAAAACTCCCATAAAAAAATAGAATAATTTAATAAACAACAGAATGCTGTTCAATAGGTGTTGTTTATAGAAAAAAGGTGTTTCGATTGAGAAATAAATTTCACAAAATATCTTTGCTTGTCAATGCTAAAATAAGAGACCTTTAAGAAGGTGAGATATCTCGCCAGTGCCGCTTGAAGGTTAAAGGAGGTAAAAATTCATCTTAGCTAATGACGTAAATGACAAATCCTATCTCTTTTGTATTTACATATATAAAAATACTACAGAATAAAAAATGAAAAAAAAATAAAAACAATGAAGAAATGCAAAAATACAAAAAAACATGAAGAAATGCAAAAATACAAAAACAATGAAGAAATGCAAAAATACAAAAACAATGAAGAAATGCAAAAATACAAAAACAATGAAGAAATGTAAAAATACAAAAACAATGAAGAAATGCAAAAATACAAAAACAATGAAGAAATGCAAAAATACAAAAACAATGAAGAAATGCAAAAATGCAAAAACAATGAAGAAATGCAAAAATACAAAAACAGGGTGTATAGATCAAATGCTTAACACATCTAGCATAAATTGAGCAAACACAAAACAGGGGAAAGTACAAAAAAAAATTATTCAAAACTATATACATATAATACGCCTGTATGTACAATAGAATTCATACTAACAAAATGAATTTGTTAGTATGAATACGTATTCATTCTAACAAAACCAATCAGTTTCAATGTTCTCATTAGTTTCGCGTCACCTCAATCACATGACGTGATACCTTTTTTTTTCTTCTAATCCAGGTCTATTTGAAGAATTTTGAATTCATCGGGACATACCGGAACGGTAATAGGCTGAAATAGTGATGATGGTGATCGTATAGCTTCCTGGGGAAATCACAAAAATAGAGACTATCAAAGATGAATTATTTCAATAATCACGAGAGGATGAAGACGGTGATGGAAATGTCTATGTTAACGATAACGTGGATGCTGATCGTGATTCTGAGTAGAAATGAAGTGATAGCAAGGAATTTTACCTCGTCTGAGATCATCAGCTCAAATGAAGACTATTCGCAGCGAGTGATTCCAGCTAATGCGCGATCCGATAATGCGAGAATGTTCGGTAATTTCGATTCGATGGGTGCTGCCGCTATCCTGAATAGTCAAACGTTCCCACTGCAGGACTTCCATTTCAGAGAACCATTGCCTGAGAAGATGCAGATGGGAATGTCGCCGTCACTGTTGGGCTCCAGAAAAAGAAGGCCGCATCTAAATACCCAACAAGGTTCGAATTACAATCTGAAGATGTACCATATCCATTATCCACACCCGGACAAGTTCAGAAGCCCAGAAGACATCGTCTTCCAATCTCATTTGACGAATAAAACGTGGGGAGGACATATACCCAATCCTGGCTTTGGATTCGGCAGTCAATCTCACCATTTCATGAGTGACTTTCCTTCTGATCAGTTCTCATACGTACATGACTCATCAATGTACCCACTGAACGTCCCACCCATGGAAGTGTCAGAACCCATGAAGGTTCCTTATGCTTCGTCCATGACGAAAGACCATTTCGGAAATGCAAGGTTTATCGCAAAACCCCAAGGTTCAAGTGGCCGATTCCGTGGGCAACAGGATCGAAAACCACCAACGCAGCATTTCATTCATACAACTAGACCTCCCGTATTTCATCGGAATGTGAATAATGGGAGACAACAACCAATGAGAGCGACGCCTTCATCACAGTCTCCCCACGAGAGAGGGGTGCAACGAATACCACCTCCTGCTCATGAGAGAGTGGTGGAACGAATACCGCCTCCTACGAGACAATTACATCCAAAGAATTCTGGCCGTCCACCATTAAATAATGAATGGAGGACACCACCAGGTAGACCTCCAGTTTACACAGATCACGGAACATTATACACTACTTCAACGACACCTCGGCCATACATACGCAGACCCGATATGGCAATCGGGAGTGGTAACACGGTGAAGCCGAGACCACATTTTCAACATCATATCGTATCGAAAGAAATCATAAGGGGTGATCATTCCATACGCCTTCTCCAAGAGCTGAACAGACCAATAACTAAGCGACCTGAATCACAAGAGACTTCAATAGAAACGAGTGACCATCAACTCGAGTCACAGGAATCCGCCGAATCGAGTAGAGAGTCGGAAGATGTAAGTTACAGGAGAGGAACTCACAGACCACCTATTTTAGTCACTGTGAGGCCCCATGCGAGTACGGGAGCTCGTCTGCTTTTTGAACCAACGACCCGGAAACCGGCCAGTACCGAATCACCACGAATCGACACTTTTAAATCTGCGACGACGGTCGCTCCGAGTGGCTCTTTCGAAGTAAAACACTTTTGGGATTTCAATTCCGAAAATAATGGAATAGTATCTGATAAAGCGGTGCCCGTGAGGACAGTGATATCGCCAACGAGGAACTCCCCACAGTGGCCTAGAAACTCTTCAAACGTTGAGACGAGTGCAAAGACGGACAAAGTTGAGCTCACGGAAGATAACGACCATCTCGGCTCTCAACGTAGCTATTCTGCGACTTCGACCCCAAAGCCAGACATTTCTTATACGTCACCCTCTCACGTTAAATCCAATTCAGTACACAAAGAACAGAAACACTCGAGTGGCACTTACAGAGTCCCAAAACCTATCCATGAACAAAGATTCCGAGCATTCTACCGTTTACCGAATCGGTCAAAAGCCCCCAATCGGCAATCAACGAGTCCTGACAGTGCCTATTTGGACGTCCTCAAAAATCCTAAAAAGAGTTGGACCACCAACACCGGCAGTTCTACATCACAAGAGAAGACAGACAGTATCTCTTCTGTTGAATTGACTACATTGGATATCGGCACCACGACCACTCAAGTCCCAGTATCAGAAATCGTCACCAAGAAAGACGACTGGCGTCCGGTCGTAACGACATCCGGTGGTTTGAAAGTAATTTCATCACTCAGCAACCATTCCAGTGCATATAGCGTCCTAAAATTAGCCAACGCGCTCTTCGGGAGGAGGAATAATACCAGTGACAGTAATCACTTACACGCAAAGCCGCGACCTGTGCAATTCGATGACAAAGTGGTGAAAAAGAAACTCACATATATGCCAGCATTCACTTTCTTCCCTAATGAGCTTTCGACACAAACTCAACCCGTTGAGGCTCCTACGACTGTGAGTCCGTATTCGAGAAATCCAAACACCATTTCCGATTCGTTTTCAAGTATTCGAGGGAATATCCGTAAGACTTCGTCAGTCACGAGTCCTTCGAGGACCACCGAGAGGCAGGCCATTACCACAAGACGGAACGTCGAGACGTCAACCAAAACATACCGAACCGTCAACGATTCGAAACCCAAGAAAAAGCTTTCGCTTTCCGGTGTAGTAGTTAATAATAACCCTTCAACAGCTCCAAAAGACGAATTGCTCGAAGAGGAGAGTGTCAGGAGCGCTTCCAGCGTGGTCACAAAGAATAAACTCGAGACATCGGAGACGGATATCAGTACTATCCAAAGGAAGAGTGGGAACATCGTGCTTCCATCGCCAGTCCAGGTCGCTAAACCACAGAAATCGTTGATCACAACTGTGAATCCAGTCACACAAGAGCCATCGGGTTCAAGTTCAACGGTTTCTATCCAACCCTCTCGTGGCATTTCTCATTCTAAATCAAATGGTTCTCTACCCGTTCCGACATCAGATACGGATGGTGTTCCTGACCACTCGACGCTGACAACGTCGCAGCCTCCAACGACAATGATCGACGCCGAAGCTGCCATGGTGCAATCACTCGTTTCCACCAGGGACAGAATGCGTTCGATGATGTCCAAGGGTCTGAGGCACATGATGCCACTTTTCATGTCCCTCGGATCCGAAATCGAGCTTTCCAGCGACTGCACTTTCGCTCTTCTCAGATGGATACGCGGGATTAAAACCATGGAGCCCTGGGCTGTCAAAAGTAAGTTTCTATTACCTTATAGCATTATCTTTCAACATGATTATTTTCACGTTTGTGTAACTTTTCGATTGGAAAACTTCAAAATTTATCGAATCTCCAGTTCAAATTCACGGCAATAACGGTGGCATGGAGCAGAAGGTCGATGCTAGGAAAATAACGAACCGAACTATACTTGGTCTTGTAACATTATAGAGAGCACTTTCATCACGGATTTAATCACTGTAATACAATGATTTTGATCATACATGACCAAAATCATTATATTACTGTATATTTCTCAGGATCTTTCTCCCATTCCTTAGTCAGGGCCAGGTGGGTTCAAAGGGTGCAGTTGCAATGGACACCAAAATTGAATACGTTTAATTAATTTCGACTTTAACTGCTTAACAGTCTTTTATAGAAATTCTATAAATTTATAGATATGTTATATTATAAATAAAATATTAGAGTCTTGCACCTCAATAACAAACGCCAGTCCCGTCTTAACGCATGGGTCCACCCGAGCACGGCCCTGGAGCCTCACGAGTAGAGGGGGGCCTCATAAAAACGAGATCTGATTAAAATTTACTAGAATTTACCAGGTAGGGTCTCAGGAAAAACCACTTGGCCCACGGGCCCACGATGCTCTTAGGACGGCCCTGACAAACGCATCCACACAGACAATACTCACTGAACGACCGACCATGCTTTTGTGGACCTCGTTTTATCTGTGTGCATGACTCACACAAAAATGGAAGGGATGTACTTATCCTTGAAGCATGAGAATCGACCTTCTGTTTTGTTATTTTAACACTAGAAAATCTGTGTACGGAGGCTGGTTAAAGTATCGGCTGAATGGTGCCCGACAAGAACCCGTAGCTTCGGGAACACTCTGTCCGTTAAACCGTTTAATAAGTCATGGGACGTATCACATGTAAAAATTGATAAGCAAGACAAAGTCGAAATGGAATAAGCGGCCCATGTATTTCACTCCCGTTCAACTGCCCAGTACAACAGCACCTCTAGCATCCGTCCCGCTTCTCGATGGCAGGGTTTTTACACACGGATCCCTTCGCATATTTCTAATAAATTTTTCGGTGGATACAAAGTAGAGAAATATATAAGATTGATTCCCGAGCCTGCTGGCTGAAGCTCCACTCTTTAGGAAAGATGCCTATAAATATTATTAAAGGCCGCAAAATTCACATCACTATTAATATATAGAGCTCCTTGCACCACAGGCTTACTCATCCACCATCTTTGAGAATTGTGACGTCACTGTAACCAATCGCTGTTGCCCTATCCGGCATTTTTAACGATTAGACCGGTCTAATAGTTAAAAATGCTGGATAGGGGGAACAGCGATTCCAAAGTCAGTGTTTCCCAAAGTGGGCGATGGAATGGTCCAGGGGGGCGATAGAAGTTGCAGTTATAACATTGGATTCTACGGACTTGTTTGAGTTGGGAGCGGTGAGAGAAAAAAAAATTCTGATGAAGGGGCGATGGAACAGAAAAGTTTGTGAATCTGTGGATTAGACGTCACTTTGAGCTGGAAAACCTGTTTTGTTTTGTTCAGATGTGGAACGGTGTGTCCGGCTCCCTTCTCTAGGCCAGTGGTTCTCAACCTTTTTGGAACCGCGGCCCGGTGAATCAAATTTATATGAGTCTATGGCCCGGTCTGTGGAAGAGTTTACTCGTTCATAAGATAATAATTAATTAACAACCAATTATATATCTTTTAGCTATGAGATAATTATTTGATTAATTATTTAAAACTCCTTTATGCGATTAATTATTTAAAACCTACTTTATGCCATTAATTAATTAAACCCTTTTAATTATTTGTTAATTATTAATTTAAGCTATTTAATTAATTGATCAATCAATTTAAACGATCTTAATTAATTAAAATTATTTTAATGAATTGTATCCATTATTATCTTACGGACTGATGTAAATTTTATTTCTTCTTTTTGGTACTGTATTAACGTGCAGAAGTCAAAACATAAACGAAGCGTTTCATCAGCAACTGCAGTAAACATCCTAATTGCATAGGCGCCGGAACTTGGGTACTGAGACCATGTTTGAGCGCTCCAATAAATTTTACGAGTGGGGGGGCAGCCCCCTAATAACTAATGAATATAGAATGCAACGCACCACTCCCTCTCTTGCATAAGGGCTTGGCCCGTATATACGGGACAGACGGAAATTTTCAGCCTCCTCAATGGTTTCTCATTTCGGCGCCTTTGCCTCATTAGAAAATGCAATTCATCGCAAATCAATCGAAACGTTTTAACATTCAGTTTTATAGAATAATTCCTATAGTTTGCGTGATACAAAGCTTTCAAAAGTTTTCCATTCATAGTGGGCAATTAAATTTATTTGTGCTGACATCGACGCAACACTTATTAATTAGCACTTTAATAATTTAGTGTAAAATATATTTTACGATCAAATTTTGTATTTAATCTTAACTAGAAACAAAATTCCAGCTATTAAATGATATAAAAAAAAATGTGTATATTGTTACTCACCATTAAAAAATGCTAATTCTGCTGAAAAGCAGAAAATTGTTCAATTTTGGGCGAAACACTCTTTTCGGTATATTCACGATAGGGGACTTGTATTAAATTGTGTAACTTAATAAAATTCAAAACCTTGAGCACGCGATTTTTCTACTCCAAAATTTGAAAACTTTTCTCTATTTTTAAACAAAAATTTAGATTTTGTGAACCTATCATTCGAACAAAATTGAAAAATACGACACTGGAAAAAAATCGGAACGGAAAACTTTCTTAACGTAATTCACTGTGTTTTTGCAAAGAAAACAGTATTCGAGTTATCACCCAGTAGTTATGTGCACCTTGATGACCGACTACTAGTAGGACTGCTAGAGTCTAGTGGTCATCACCGCTAGTCATAATAGATAGCGGGTCCAATGGTCGAAGGTGGGTTTTCTATTGCCCGTAAAAATTCCCAATCACTCATAATTATTCCCCTTTGAAGTTACGCGGCTTGGTCACTGGCGAGTACCACAGATGTTTTTCCAGTCTCTAAAGAATTCTACAGATACCGAGTTTTCTCATAGCATTATTGTTTTCAGGACATTTTCTGTGGTGCCTATATAATGGCAAATAGTGAACACGCAAACAACAGGGTCATCTGGTTGTCAACAGAGAGCCCTGAAGCAGTAGAATACTTTCCAGGGAAGAGGGACCAAGAGTATGGGAATTCCCCCCCCCCCCCCCCGTTGTATTGTTCGGGTCTCATGACGAAGATTACTCAAAATTGCAAAAAGAAAAAAAAATTCAATTAAAAATATGGCGTTGTGACCAGAGACGCATGTTTCCCTTCTTCGGTGCCTTGCAACAAAACGAGTGATTTTCAGTGCAATGGGGGAAGAGGGATCCTCCAAATTCCTATAATTTACGGTTGCAGCCGGAAGCTTTTGTCCTGGAATTATAGGAAGGTTTTTCATCTTTACCTTTGTTTGATTTTTAGACTGAAAAATTCTAATAATAGTTTCCGTAGTGGCGAAATAAACCAATTACTTATTTGTGTGGAAATGCTTTGTGGAATGTGGCCTAGAGTGGTACTAGGCCGCAAGTATAGATTCATATACTTGCGACCTAGTACGACTGATGTCCCGGATCGGCGGTTGAGAAACACTGCTCTAGGCGTCTTAGTCCGCACTTTGGTAGCAGCGTCCGTTGAACACTACACAGAACACCGAACGCTAGAACTCTGCCGCCGTACCTATACCGTTGCCGAGACCCCTTCCACCCAACTTCGTGGTAGAGTCTGCATCACTTTAATATTAAGCTAAAAAAAGTTGGGGAGGGGGGGGAGAGAGAACATACATATATGTATCAAAAATTTTCAAACATAGAAAAGTATAACAATATATTATTTGGACACGCGGGGTACTGTAGTGATTTACAGATTTTTTGGTGATAATAGATCAGATGGGGTCAGAAATTGTTGGAGAATGCTTCTAAAAGAATGAATGCACTATTTTATTTGAAGTAATCAGGGGGCGTGTCATCTGTGTTATCTTAACAGTGTCATATACATAAAATACACGGGAATTCTCATTGTATAACATAAAATGTCTACCGGAGCGAATCGTTTCGCTTAACACCTTGTAGGCGAGCAAATGATGGTTGGGGAGTTGTTAATTTCTGGGCTAGAAGCCAGCAACTGTTTCATTGGGTTGAGTTCAGTCGTTCTGGTGGATAAGATGAAAATATGAAAAATATATTCTAAATATATATTGTGTTAGCGGAACAGAACATCTCGAGCTGAGAAAAAAGTGATCTTCGCTATCTCTCTCTGCTCTTGCTGTACCCTATACAGCCTGTTGTTGTCGATGGTGTTTGCACAGGATAAGTCCTGTATCTCCTTCGTTCTGGGATCTTGCTTTTTATATCATTATGACGCAGAATAAATGCACGCAATTATTCAATATCATGCGCACTACCTTATTTTTTACACCATTAGTAGTGAAATAGCGATGAAGCATTTTATCAAATACATCATAATCATTTCTGCTTTCCAGATACGTTGATAGATTAATATTTTTAGGTTTTTTTCAGCAAATTTGCAACAAAAATGCAAATTAATGAATTTTTTCTATGTTACCATGAACACAGTACATTTAAAATCATCTAGAACAGGGGTTCTCAACCGGTGCTCCGTGTAGCCCCAAGGGCTCCGTGTGCACCTCCCAGGGGCTCCGCGACGACTCGAGGAAAATAATATAAATCAGTAAATTTGATAGATAAATAAACAAAAGAGGCCTACAAGATTTTCCGCCGTAAAAATTATGTACAAAAAAGTGCTTTTCAAACAGGGCCCTGCATAGAAATTATATACCGCAAGTGAAAAAAGTTTGAGAACCGCTGATCTAGAACATCATATTGGGTACCTAAAACACATTTTTATCAATAGAAATGTATCAAAAATATTCAATTTTAATCGAAACTAAATATTTTTTTCAAGATTCGGAAGTTAACTCTTTAAATGCATGGATTTTTTTTTCGAGTTGATAGTTTTTCATTTTTTTTCATAATTAGTGAAACGTATAGGAAGCCGGGAAAATCCATTGGAAAGACCTATTTCGAATTGCACTACTTATATGCAGGGCCTTATTAAAGACGTGCAAAGCCTCAAACATTGCATATGAAATAGATGCTTTGAAGGCTTTCGAATGCTTTATGGCTACTGCTATAATTTGGAGTATAATACGGTTGTGAGAAATTTGCGAAGAGATTGCCTGCGCGAAAGAGGAGAAAAACCGTTAATTGCCACCAAATCCTGAGGAATGTAAAACACATACATACGTAAGGCAACTTCCCGATGCCAATCGCACACATTGCGCACTAGATGAATTTATTTTGTCGAAAACATCAACGACACTCATTAGTAGTTATAAAAATTTCATAATTTCCGGAAGAAATTTCGTTTGACCACGATTTTGATTTTGTGTGTGTTTCATGGTACTTGAGACCTAGATTTTTTCTGCTTATCAACTCTAGAATCATTTAGTTCCTGAGTTGAAAGCACGCATGACATATGGTAAAATAATGTCTCCCAATATGATCCAGCAGGGACCCTAAGTTAGCATCTTTGTGTGCCCCCCTTCCCCGATGCTCCTCTATAGTCAATTTATAATGCGGAGAAACGAAAAAATGATTAGTATCATCTCGGTCCCTGGCTGGAACCCTGTCCATAGGTAAAATCATGGAAAATGATTTTTATTCTTTCCGTTGTACGACATTGTAAAAGTGAATGCAATACAGTAAAAGCGTAAGGCTAAATGAATGGAAATGTGCCACAGAAACGCCAAATGAATGGGGAAAAGTACGACGACGAGCTTCTTCGAAAGTGTACCTTTGAATGGTGCTCAAATGAGTAGTAGTACTACTACTGCTAAACCGGACATGCACCTTGTCTATATTCCTCTGTGGAACTTCTAACGAATTGGTGCATGTTGGAGTGTGTACATGTACTTGTAGTGAACATTCCGTGAAGTGTAATAATTGAATAACATACCATTGTAGGCCTGTCGCTCTCCGCGGTAATACTTTTTAACGGGGAGATCGGCTCGCATTTGCACCTTGAAGTTGGAACAAAAATGAGTAGGAGAACAGGAAATAAGTAGGTTTTCTGCTACTGGAGAAAAGCAAATACCATGAGAGGATATTTCAGCATGTTTTGCAATCAAATTGGATAAGTATCTCTATAACGCTCAAAATGACCGCTACCGTCGTTCTATGCAGAACTTAATTTTACTATTAAACTAATGAATCTGGAATATTCATACTTTACGAGTTTAAGAGCTTTAACAAGATGAAAAAAGTCACGAAATTTCAAGTATCTGAGATAAACCGTTTTGGTGTAACCGCATGTTGAGAATCCGTCGTTCTCTCTCTCTCTATTGCTAAATAAATTTCAAAATTATTTCTCCTACAGATTTGAATTATAATCAGTATCTCAAAAATGATATATAAAGTCGAATCCCGTTTTAACGAATACTTTTCTAGCGAAAATCTCGTTTTAACGAACACTTTTATAATCCTTCAGAAAAGACGCGAAAACCAGGAATTCCTTTACAACGAAATTTCGCTATAACGAAGTGATTTCTTAGGTCTCTTGGAGTTCGTCATAACGGGATTCGACTGTATATATATATATATATACGTATATACCCTTCAATGATTATATAAAACAATTTTTTCTTTCCATAATTCCAATTAAAATTGATTCCAAAATTATTATTTTTCAATAGTTCAGAATCTAAATCAATTCCAAAACTATTTCTTTCAAAAAAATTCTGAACACAATTGATTTCAAAAAGATATTCGTGTGCCAATAATTTAGATTTTTAAATTAATTCCAATATTATTTCTTCCACCATTTCTGAATTTTCACAGTTTGTTGCCAATTTGGCGATATTTACACAGGAATGCGTTAATTTCCATTTTTACATAAGACAATGACTATTTACAGGCAAAAAATGGCATAATAAATGATAAATAAAACCTATTTATATAAAATTTTCGTAACAATATTTATATTCTTCGATTTCCTTTTTCCGTAATAAATTTTTAGTAAGTACAGTACATTTACATAACATTTACATTATGTAAATGTTTGTACTTTACTCTAGTACTATGTAAAGTAAAGTACATTAGATTTATGTATAAAGTACTACACTGTACCAAGAAGTCACAAAATGTGAATAGGAGCAGTTTTTGGTATTAAGATGGTCTTTCTGATGGTGGGGGGGGGGAAGGGGGGGGGCAGGACGTGATCCTTTATAGAAGTCCGGGCTATCCGTTTTGGCTTATCAGTTATCCGGTCCACCCTTCCGTCAAATTAGGCCGGATAGTTCGGATTCTATTGTACTTTCTAACAAACGCTGGAAGGAATTTAAGCGGGGACCCAAAAATTCACAGTTTTTTTTTCACAGTAGGGCATGCAACCTCACGGTGTCTAAATATTCAATTGCTATTAACACATTGCAGACTGGAAAATCTTGCTCATCACAACCGGCTACGACATCACTACAAAAACACGAGTAAACTCAACTCGGACCGGTGAACATTGTGTTAATATTACAGAAAAAAATCGCGATTGTGCTTTTATGTCGCTCGGTTTTGTAGGTCCTTACACAGTGGAGTGTCGTTTATCCGACAATTCGTATTATCCGACGTCCAAAAAAGAAAAGAAAAAAGATCAAGCGCCATCGTAGCACCAACTGTTGAGCCCCTAAGAATTTTACATAATCATTTAAGGCTTTAGAAACTGCGATTAATTTTTGCATTGTTGCGATGTTGCATTGAGCAACAAGAAGAAGCTACAGGAATCGACATAACGATGCTGCAAAGATGACGAGACTTAGCGAAGAAATGACACTCGTAGGAAAGCAGACTACGATGAAAAATTCCTTATGTCATTGCAGGACTGACATTTTTAAGTACCACTGTAACTTCAGAAAATTCTGTAACTGCAAGTTAATTTTTTCTGTCGTTTTGTTGTAAAACATGATTACTGGTTTCGTGATGTGTAAAATTATAGCATGGGTTGACACTTAATAGGCTTTTTCTTAACACTTCTCTGTTATCTGACATTTTCGCTTATCCGACGCTCTGCTGGCCCGTTTATGTCGGATAAGCGAGACTCCACTGTATACGGTTTCGAAAATTTATAAGTCTTATGGTGGTCATAAGTGGTGATATGGTGGTTTATAAGTCTTATGGTCTCATGGTCGCTCATTTTGGTTCGAACAACCCACGGTTCTCTTACGAGTTGAATGGTGTCACTATCCCGGATGCAACTAGGGTCACCAATTTGGGAATTCTCATTGACGAGCGGCTTAGGTTTTCTGAACATTGTTCAGTGGTGGTCAAAAAATCGAATAGAATGCTTGTTCTCATTTTCAAAAAGGTCTCTTCGCGTTTTCCTAAAGTCATTCTTCCGCTTTTTCGAGGCTTAGTTCGTCCTGGACTGGAGTATGCTGTTAGGTTTTGAAAACCATACCTACAGAGGAACATAGACTTGGTTGAAGGGGTGCAGAGAAGAGATACGCGTGCCTTTATTGGCACACGGGGCTTCAGTTATGAAGAGAGACTTTATTTTTTGAATATGTTTACATTGGATGAACGTAGATGTCGAGGAGATATGATCGAAGTGTTTACAATTTTCAATGGGATAGATAGGATGGACCATGAACTTTTAGTACACCGCCAATCGACTGCTTTTACAAGGGGACACCAGTATCGGTTGGTGAGGGACAATGCAAGGTTATGGTGTCGCAGGGAATTTTTCTCTAATAGGGTTGTTAATAAATGGAATAGCTTACCCCCGGAGGTAGTAAATTGTAACACAATTGACACGTTTAAAAAGAAATACGATAAACATGTTGGGGTAAATCGAGAAGCTATCCATACTTAGAATAAGACAACCATAAGTATTCTTTATAGGCGTTGTATAATATTTTATCATGTGTATATATTGTTTACAATTTTTGTTAATTGCATTTTTAATTTTGTTGCTGTGTTTTTGAAATATATGACATCCATATTTTTATGGACATCTTTTTCTCAGCCACCTCTTCGGGCATTTTGCCTGTTGTGACGTTGTATTTGTATTTATCCATATCAAAAATAACAATCCTTATGAAATGCACAAATCCTTCTCGAGAAAACTGCATATCTCATTCTTATCATATACATAAATTTTCCATTACATCACACAAAAAATAAGAGCGAAATAAATTACATTAAAAAAAAGTACCAAATTATTATCATTATTACGCAAGACATCGCATTATAAAGACGTAATGTTCTCTTCAGAATTGCAATTCGAAATAAAGAAATGAAAATTTAGTCATTAAATAGGAACTGAGGGTTATGCTCTAGATGCCGTAGATACCATTAACGGAATAAAGAAACGGCTAGACTTTGTTTTCTATATATTCGGTGCTTAAGAGAATCCTACGTGTACGCCGAAGAAACCTTCGGGCAGATTTTCGTGTTATGGCCACACATATAGGTCCGTTTAAAGATCCTTTCCACTTCTATATTCCTCCGAAACGCCTTAGATAAGAGAAATGAGAGTTCAATAAACGGTACAGTGAGCAAATATTGCCTCGGGATTCTTCTAGATTATTATCGTAGCGACGCTTTTATCAGGTTCGGATCCTAATATGAGGCAGATCCATCCGCAAAAATCGAATCAGATCCAGCTGTTGAGGGAAGAAAAGAAAAAAGCAACAAATATGCCAATTCCATATGTTCGAGGAAAAATGAATCGATATTGAGGAAGGTAAAAAAAAATGTAGTTATATGAGATATATGTAAGAAAAGTTAGATTATACACTAACGGGGCTCATCGAGAGTATCCAATTTCGGATGATTTGCATATCTATGTATATCTGGTGGGTGAAGTGAGAGTCATTATGGATTGATGCACGTATAAAATGATGGAAAGAGAGAAAAAAAATCATTACTAAGATTAGATCTTTGATGGCCCAATTTCGCTTTTTTTCCCCCTCAATATGACTCTCTCCCGCTTAATAGTTTGTCACGTTCACTGAATATCGATGAACTTGACAATGAACTCTATTCGGTGTTTTTATTCCCTGTTATCAGTCAATCATATCGGTTGTGGTTATCGGTATTGTGTGTGTGTGTGGGGGGGTTGAGGTCTTGTTCGAGGAAAAATCTTTCCTTGTTATTGAGAATTCGTGCGAAAAGGCAACAAATTCGTTTTGCTCTTTTTTTTTCAATCTATTTGTAAATTATTTGTTTTTACATGTGTGTATATGTAATTGATTTTTTGTCCATTTCAAGCTTGATTTGATGTGAGTAGATGGGAGTTATTAACCGTAACTTGATGAAGATGTGGTTCAAATAGCTCTGGGAATTTATTTTTAGCTTTCGTGGTTCAATCAAAGCCGCGCAAGTTTAACAACTCTTTTCGTGACGTTCTGATTTCAAGGAGTAATAATTAATTCTTATGGTTTCGTTTTAGTCCAGTTATAAAATTATATTTTTAATTAAGAATAATTTCTAATGCGTCAAGAATAGTTTCTAATGCGTCAAGAATAGTTTCTAATGCGTCAAGAATAGTTTCTAATGCGTCAAGAATAGTTTCTAATGCGTCAAGAATAGTTTCTAATGCGTCAAGAATAGATTCTGAGTCAAGAATAGTTTCTAATGCGTCAAGAATAGTTTCTAATGCGTCAAGAATAGTTTCTAATGCGTCAAGAATAGATTCTAATGCGTCAAGGATAGTTTCTAATTTCCAAAGAATGATTTCTGATGTCTCAAGAACGATTCATAATGACCATAAGAATGATATTTATTACCTCAAGAAATTTTGTCTCAATTGTCTAAAGTCTTGAAAATAATTTCTAATGATTCGATAAAAATTTCCTTAAAACAAATTTCCTTCTTTTAAGAAGAATAGTTTCTAATGTCCCATGAACTATTTCTACTATCTGAATACACATTTCTGACGAGTGATTCCTGATTTCCGAAGAATAATATCTAATGTGCTTATAATAATTTCTAATGCCTCAAGAGCACGCAATTTCTAATGTCTCAAGAATAACATCCAATGTGCCAAGAATGAATAAATGAATGACGTGTCAAGAATGTCTAGCGTCTCAAGAATGATATATGATGTCTAAAAATTGAAGTGATTTCTAATATTGTAAAAATACTTTCTAATGTCCCAAGAATAATTCTAACGTTCCATGAACTATTTCTAATGTCTCAAGGACAGCTGTTAATGGCTTAAGAATAATTCCTGATGTCTGAATATTCTTCAGTTTTTAAATTTTTTTAGTTTTCTTCTTTTCTAATGTCCTGAGAATAATTTCCAATGCCTCAAGAACGATTTCTAATGTCTCAAGAATAATTTCATGTCTCAAGTGTAACGTCTAATTTTGAAAATTCTCAAGCGAATGATAATTTAAAAGAACATAATTTATTATTATTATGAGGTTAGAGATTTTTAATTCTTGAATAAAAGTAAACTTTGTTTTATACGAATCTGCAACGTATAAAAAAAAAATCCACGGTGTTTTCTACGGAATTTTGTTTTTCGGTAGTTTTTCGAGTTTCACATTTAAGCATCTTTACTCCATAAATTCCAGGAATTAATTTACATCAAAATTATGCCTGAGTTTGTTTTTTTTTATTATCCAATGCATCTTTCAGGTTATCATTCGGGTATTGTTATCACTTTTGCTGAGAACGAAAGGGACATGCATGTGCAGAAATTCGTTTATAATTATCGGAACTTCAGTTCATGTTATAAATTTTCTATTTGTCTTTCATATATATATGTACACAGTCAAACCTCTCTATCTCGAAACTGCCGGGACCGAAAAAAATTTTGAGATAGAGAGTTTTCGAGAAATAGAAGTTTTTTCCAGTAAGAAAGGAAAAATACGTCAGAAAAGGTGGAAAATTCGATTGATGAGGGCTAAAAAATGCCGTACTATATTTTACTACATACTAATGAAATTATTGGTCAAGTTACACAATCAAAATGTCCAATGACACTATATGCAAATACACTAAAATACGTTCAATTTCCTTTTTTTTTGTTTAATTTAATTCTATTTAAATACCTTATTTAAACTAGTCCTTAGTTTGATGCTCATTAAGCCTTCGCAATTTCATCTGCACTCGCAGGAGCTGCAAATATTTCGGGCCCTATCTTTCAGTTAGCTCCAGAAAAAATGGCACAGCGTTTTCATACAGCATTTTCCATTGTTACTTTTCGCTAATTCCTCTGGAGCATTTTCTGCTGCATTTGTCATCATCTCAGTCGGCCATACATTGAGCAATAATTTCGGTATCAGTTAAGGTGCTATATGTTTGTAGTGAACTGTCCCTTTAAGCAAAATCGGAAAATGAAATTTCTAGCTTTAAGGGGTTTTTAGTAATTCCCTAATATCCTGAAATTTCGTCTCCAACATTGTTCTGAGATTCATTGAAAAATTCGAGTGAATCAGGATTATCTGATCTGATTCATCAGTGAAATAGATGGCTGGTTCCAAATCCGCAGTTTTCTTAAAGCAATTTTGAATTGTCTGTTGGCTGACCTTTTGCCATGCTGAACAAGCCATCCACTTGGCATCCACCACATGGCTGTTCTACTGAATAATCCTTTCTTATGCTTCTTTTTCAGCTCCGGAGAAAAACCAGGTTTGCGCGGAAGAAAAGGAAAAATTCCGTGTTCCCTTTTTTACTATCATTGGGCTAGACCTGCGAGATGAAGAGTTTTCGAAAATCATTTCGAGACAGAGAGGTGAAAAGGGCGCGGTAGCCCAGGTCGATAAGATACTCGCCTAAAAGTATCAAGTTAGGGGTGTCACGAGTTCGATACCCGGATCGTCCTAGTCAGAAAACTTTCCCTGACACAGGGGTACGACACAAACGGCGACATGACCGCAGAAAAAGATTGCTACCGCAGGGAGTCCCCTATCAAGGGATTAGCGCACCAACCTCTCGATGAGTATAAAAAACAAGACTGCCGTTCGGATTCGGCAATAAATTGTAGGTCCCGGTCTAATTAGCCCTCGTGTGCAGAAAATGAACGTGGTGCGACCAAAATGATCAAAATCGGAGGCGAAAATGCATTGATTTAATACAGTAAATGCAATGATTTTTTTATTTTTCGAGATATGGAGTTTTTCGAGAAATTGAGGGGTTTGACTGTATAAGTATATTTGTGCATTTTTTGAAGCTATGGTTGGACCATATCCAATTTCCCCCCAAAAGTTACGATTATCAACCTGCAAGACCGTGTAGGACGTCAGAAGGGGTGCCACCCCCCCCCCCTGTTTACAAACATTTCCGTACTTGATTCACAATGCCCTATTCGGGCGATAACAGCCGCTATACATACCTATATTGGAGACAAATATGAGGTGAAGAAGTGCCTTTCTCCAGTTACTGGTTAGGTTCACAGTTAGTTGGCTGAAAACCTTCCTCAGGGATACATGGAACGTACCGTACCGTACATTAAAATACAAATACAAATACAAAAACAACGCCACAACAGGCAAAATGCCCAACGAGGTGGCGAGAAAAAGATGCCCATAATAAATATGGATGTCATATATTTCAAAAATACAGCAACCCAATTCAAAATGCAAATAACAAAAATTATAAAAAATATATACACAAGATAAAATATTATACAACGCCCATAAAGAATACTTATGGTTGTCTTATTCTAAGAATAAGACAAAGAATAAGACAATTCTGGTTCTGGTTATGGTTGTCTTATTCTAAGAATGGATAGCTTCTCGATTTACCCCAGACAAATATATACAGTCGAATCCCGCTATAACGAACGCCAAGAGACCGGAGGAATCACTTCGTGAAAACGAAATTTCGTTATAAAGGAATTCCAGGTTACCTAGCATTGTTCCTAAGTAAACTTATTTGGAGGATTAGAAAAGTGTTCGGCAAAGCGAGATTTTCACTATAACGGTATTGGTTAATACGGGGTTCGACTGTATATATATATGTAGTTATTTGAAAACACATTAAACAGTGTCAAAAGCTCGTCATTAATGACTGAATAATAATTAATGCAGGATTTTATCTTAAAGCATTAAAGCAAAAAAGTATCCTGTTTCCGTCTCTGATCCCAATATGCGTTGGCTGGGAGGGGGGATGACGAAATTTTGCTGACAGGGGGAGGAGGGACGTCAGAGTTTTGCTGACGGGGGGGGTTGGCGGGTCAAAAATAGCTAAAAATCAGTTGACGTAATACTTGAACAGCCCCTTATTAGAAACCCCGGAGTTCCCACGCGGTGTGCACTGTATCGTTACCCAAATCGAATATCTTCAGATTGATCAAGTATCGATAAAATTATCTCAAACATCATCAAGATATTCGAGTGTTGTTCAGAGCGAATGCTCGCACGTGTGCGAAGTTGATAAATATCCACGAAAAACTTTTGCGGGCGTCTCTCCAAATCGGCTTAACCATAAATTTTCCTTTTCACTTCAGTCGCCAAATGTGCTTATTATGATCGATTCGTAATGATTAAATTGATAATTGGAATGACAATAAAATTCATCATTTCAAATCAAGGTTTTTATAGTCGGTCATGTAATTAATAATCATATAATTATAATCCATCATCAACTGGAAGATATTTTTCACATTCCGACGGTAGTATTGTAATTATCTTTCGGTTTCTATAGAAATACAGTCAAAATCAATTAGGAACGACCTCGGTTATAACTTCACCTTGGATATAACGTCAATAACTAGGCTGTCCGGACTGGTACCCGTAGAGAATAATGTTAACGAACCTCACTTTCCCTGTCGATGAAAATCGACCACTTCGGACATAACGACAAACTTTACGTCACTTTTGTTTTTCCGTGTCAAAATGTTTTCCCAAGAAATTCTTAAGATTGTAGTATATATTCAGAGAATAAAAAAGACAGGGTCATGTCTCCAGTATTGTAGATGGTAGCATGCTTGCGCGGTATGCAAGAGGGCCTGGGTTCGAGTCCCGGCGGAGACGTGATGACTTTTCTTTCGGAGTTCCCCTCAGCATAATATCCGGAAAATAACTGATTCCTTGATATTCAGAGAATGTGTTCGTCTGTTCTATCTATACCCAACGTTGAAAAAATAATGCATTACATGTGTGACGCTCCAGCTTTCTCATTCACATAATCACTATGTAAAAACATTTCGTATTTGCCCTTCCCGACTTTTTCTTGTAAAAATGTTCCGGCTTTGCCGCCTGTCAGTCGAGTGGTTAGGGAACTACAGTAGCTTCTCACCGTGCAGGTCTTGGTTCGGGCATACTTGGGAATACGTGAGGATCACGTTATTATTATTTCAACGGAGCTCGCTTTAAGTGTTTCTGATCTTCAATAAATTTTTGCAAAATTTATCAATTGTGTTCTAACGAATATGACCGTAAATACTCATCTGACGTATTTGCCAAGTTCATTTATTGCAATGAAATACATTTTAACACACTCGCGCTGTAGTGCTGTACTACTCGCCAAGTAATATTTCTAAGGAATATATGGCACTTTTGCCGACTTTTGGCAACGTATTTGGTGAGAATCGTGACGTCCCGTATTAATTAATCCAATTGCCCGTATTTTTCTTGAACGAATATAATCGCCCTCCCCAATCACAAATAAATAAAAACCTTATGCGCACAGTATTAGATTTGCTTGTGATTATATATTTTTTTTTGTCAAAAAATGTCTTAAAAACGTCAACCTTGTAACGACACCTCGGTTACAATGACTAAGTTCCGTGGAATTACCGATATCGTTATAACCGAGTTTGATTGCATATTCAAACGTTTTACTGCCCTTATAATATCGCTTTATTTTTTTTTTCATTCACTTTAAAGGAAAACTCTAGATGGTAAGATATGCATTATTTTAGATACTTGTGGATTCAAATTCCGTACATCATCGGTAACTATTCAACCAAATATCAAAACAAGGAAGTAAAATGACTGTGAGACATGACCCTTGACCATATAAGAACAGAATAAATTCGACCAAATGAGATCCGAATTTGTATATCGAGTATTACAGAGGAAAGAACCTAAATTTATGTTCTAATGGGAGCGGCTCTTGGAAGGCTATTCGGGATAATGATTGTTCTAAGCGGACGGGAACGATTTCTTCCAGAATAAGAATCAACAACTTCGGTGGTGGATTATGTTTCGGAGTCGTGAATGGTATTTGGGACGTTTAATTGCGATTCATAAAATGAATCCGAATAGCGTTCGTTCCGGTTCACATCAGACTAAATGTGGGAAAAAATGAAAAAAACTAAAAGAAAAAAGTACAACCCGCCACGCATTAAATATGACGATGTTTTACCTCTTTTTTTTGTTTTGTTTCTTCTATTTCAAGAGGAAACAGAACATGCAAAACACATCGCTGAGGTAATGAAGTCAGTTCAGATAAGAGTTCAAGACGCGCGGGTATTCTTTACCTTACCAGCTTACGGGACCTTTATTGACCTTACATGTCTAGTATGAAGCCTTCCGGCTCCCGATCAAAATCAAGACGTCCATGAGTGTGTACATTTTGATTTTTTTCAGTACAGTAATAAGAGTTCTCAAATCCTGACTCATCGGGACCACAATTTTTCGGGACCTGTACGACTATCTACACATGGGGCATCGGCACGTCCAGTGTGGTCAAAATGTAAAATAATAATAATTGAATTTTTATTGTGACTAATAAGCTAATATTGACTAGGGATTTGTATTGCATATAAATGATCACGTTCATTTTTGCATGGTTATATCAATTTGGTTAACACGCAAAGTAATGTTTGGATACTTTAAGTGATTAATATGAAATGGGAATTTAACTTCTAATGAAGTTAATACATTGTGTATGTATATTGTACTCACGCGAAGATTTATGATATACTCTTGAAAGCACGTGTATTCTTTTGGTCGAAGCTCGACCATCCTTTTCTTCTATATATATTTGAAACCTGCAATTTCTTAAATCTGTTGCAATCAGTATAAAAATACTATTATTTGTCTTCTTGTTTGGCGTGCGAGTAGCATGACCACTCCTTAAGTAAAGGAAACTTGATTCTTTTATATTAATTTCTTCATGCAAGTAGCATGAATTTTTTAACTATTTTGTGTGTAACATAACGATATTATGTAACTAACATATATTTTTTGCGGGCCGGTACTAATGGGAACCCCTCTGGAAGAACGTTAGATAGAGGGAGGGATGGATGGGGGACCACCCAGGGATGAGACGTAGTAATGAGGATCGTGGCACAATTCTAATGACGGCTATAGAACCACTGACAAAAACAAACTCGCATGGCCATATGGCTGGGACGAGTAATTTATGAGTATCATCGGGACCTAAGAGATTCCGGATTAGGGAATCTTCAAGATTAACGATCAACTTTCGTTTATTTTCTAAGTTTTTTCGTATTTAAAGCGGTAATATACCTTCAATCGTTTCGATTCATGTTTTCATTTGAAACAAAAAGTAACAGTAAAGCGATATAAGGGGTTCATAGCTAACAGCTGGCACCACAATTTTTCGAGAGTTTAGCATTATGGGTGTGTGTGCGATTCGTGCACGACTGAAAATGCTTCTACGCATAAAGAGCTTCTGCCGCAGAGAAGAAATTCACTCGCATTACATACGAAAGCATGCGTAGTAATACACTATGCTACTATACTACAATACTAATCGGTATTGTATAAGTCGCTATCTGATGGTATCGTCAGCAGTTGTGAGGTTGGCCCGAGTCAGGTCCGGACGTCCATATACGGTCCCGTTCAGTGCACACGAGATCTAAGGAAAGATTGAGAGATTCGTTGCCTTTGTAGTCTAGTGCGTTCACCCGGAGAGTGAAAGGACGTGGATTCGATTCCCCGCAGGGGCTGTTGACTTTTCCCTCTTTCCAAAAATTCATCTTCGCAACAGTCAGTTGTTAAAAAAACTACGTATGCATAAGTAATTCCGTGCAGATGCCATAATGTAACAAACGAATAAATGTAATCTATACCAATTTGAACCCAGGCCCTCATGCCATTTGCTACCGTAAATTGCCCGTCTTGACTAGGCTGACCATATATATTCCCGAAAGAAATACAGGAAATTTTGATTCCAAACACATAAAAATACGGGGTATTTCCAGTTATTGCCAAAAAAAAAAGATGCCAAAAGTAAGCAAAGTCACCAAATATTGCTAAAATCACTTAAAAATCGCCAATGGCAGGACATGAAGGACTACTGCAAATATTACGGGAGATTTAAACCAATCCCACGAAACAAGACGTTGAGCACAACAAACACGAGATCAATATTCGTATTTATAGTTGTAGTTACGGTAACGTAATTTGTGAGTAGAAAAATTATTTATGATTTTAATAAATAATATAAAAATTCGATTTAGCTGTGGTGAAAAAAACGGGGACATTTCTGCAAAAAAAGTCGGGACGACCAGGAAAAACAGAAAAAACTGGAACTGTCCCGGAAAAAATACGGGACGTATGATAGTCTTCAACATCAAAAGCACGGAATCCGAGCACGTTTTTCTTCACACACAATACTTTCAGTTTTCTACTCCAATACCTAAGCTATCAATCAATCATTCAGGTGCAAATTAATTTATAATTAATACGCTATCAATTATTTCAGAGTTGATACGGTACAGCAGATAATGATTTATAAAAAAAAGAATCAGGTCATAATACGTAAAAAGTTATTTAATGAGGGGAAAAAAAGTGACTTTTTCCCCAATAAAATGTGAATGGAAGGAGGTTGAAGTCCCCTTCGAAGGTCACGCGTGGTTCAATGGTCGTCATTTTCTGTCATTACTTTCCTCGGTATTTCATTACTCCATTTTTTTCCTTCATTTATTTCTTTATTGAGGAAAGAAAAAGGGGAAGAAAACGTTTTTCTTTCTTCCATCTTTTATTACCTAGAAGAGAAGTGTAATTACTTCTTCTTTCGCACTTAATGGGGGGAAAACTCCCTGCGCTATTTCATCTATTGGATTCGATCACTTTCTGTTGGTGTGATTGACCCTAATGGTAAACAGTATTGTAATGAGTTTTATAGTTTCCTCATCCCCCCCCCCACTTCAGAGCAAATGTTGAGTCTAATTTTATTCATTATAGCATATTCTTCAGGTAGGTCACTCTTTTGGTCGCTCACCGACCTGGTCCATTGCTCTTTTGGGCACTGCAATACTCGTAAACTCTCTGTCGTTCTTTCGGTCATTCGCGTGCACGCAAAAGATTTAGTTCACACTTTTGGTCATTCACTGACCTGGTCCCTTGCTCTCTAGGTAATTCTTTTTTGTCTCTCACTCACCTGGTTCCTTTCTTCCTAGGCAGTTCTTGGTCACTCACCCACTCACCGACTTGATCCCTTACTCTCTAGGTAACTCTTTTGGTTACTTGCATGCTACTGAGCTCTCTAGGTCTCTCTTTTGGTCACTCACTGAAATGGCCCTTCACTCTCTACGTCACTTACGTGCCAGCAAACACTACCTAGATTATCAATGTCCTAGTCTCTTTCTTTCTAGGCACCGGTGGATTTATGGTTTTACTACCCTTCTACATTAGACAATTTTTTTTTACCACTTATTCCATAAATTTGCTGCCCTGGGCCATAGCTTGCTAAGCCTCCCCCCCCCCCCAATTTTTTAAGCCCCACCCCCCTTTTTAATGGTCGAAATCGACCATTCGTAAAATCGACCATCGTATTTCATAAAACGTAGACACATTTCCCCCTTATATTCACATACAATTATCATTGTATTCTGTGCTTTTAATTTTCAAGAAATATACAATTTTCAGAACTTGGGTGATTCTCTCTAAGGCTGGTAATACATGATAAAAGTTTGATAAAAGTCCTTTTATAAAACTTGAAAAATTCAGCCGATAAGGTCACAGGTTGCATTTTCTAGAATGTAGCCAATAACCTTATTGGTTAGATTTTTCAAGTTTTATAAAATGGATTTTATCAAACTTTTATAGCGTAATACCGGCCTAAGTCACCCTATAAAAGTACTAACTTAATATCGTCCGCCGGAAGCACGAATGCACAAATTTTCCCTTTCTTTTATCAGCTGTTTGGATACCTCGTTTTGCTATCTAACTTGTTCCTGAAACGCGCATGCGTATCCCTATTGAAACGCACGTTACAAAGCATTTTAGGTAAATATTTTCCATAGAGTAACACGGGTAGAGTAAACATTCAAACATCATTTCCCACGTTCTTTCTTTGCAAGGGCCTTCATTCGTGATTCTGGCCTGACGGAGCCGATATATTGATTATTGTACAAGTAGAATTTGATAAAAATCACATCGTATGATATATGGTAATTAGCTCAGCCGAATAAAGTCATTCTTTAGTTTTGACATAATCAACCAGATTTTTCATCAATTTCAATTTTCATAAAAAAATTGAAATTGATTTTTAATTTAATGAAACTGACTGTAAGAGTGAACAACTAAACGACTGAGTGTGCGGATAACCAAGTGATTGGGTGAGTGACCGTATGAATGACCGAATGGGTGTGCGAGACTGTATTAGTGACCATATAAGTGACGAAATGGGTGTGCGATCAACTACATGAGTGAGTGAGTGATCATATTAGCGACCATACAAGTCACCAAGTGCATGGCCAGCGGTGTGAGTGACCAAGTGAGCGACTGTTTTCCTGATCAAGTTGGTGATTGACTGTGTGAGTGACCAAGTGAATAGGTTAATTATCGTATGAGTGACAATATGAGTGACCAAATGGGTGTTTGATTGACTGTATGAGTGAATGAGTGACCCTGTATATGATCAAGTTAGTCACCGTATTAGTGATCAAGTTAGTCACCGTATTAGTGATCAAGTTAGTCACCGTATTAGTGATCAAGTTAGTCACCGTATTAGTGATCAAGTTAGTCACCGTATTAGTGATCAAGTTAGTCACCGTATTAGTGATCAAGTTAGTGATTGTATAAGTGACCAAGTACATGGCCAACCATGAGTGTTTCCGTGATCAAGTTATCGACCGTACAGGTGACCACGCTCACTTTGCCTCTCATACGGTCACATACTGTCATTCACTCATATAGTCTAGTCACTCAGTCACTTACTTGGCCATTCACTCATATAGTCTAGTCACTCAGTCACTTACTTGGCCATTCACCACTCATTTCGTCACTCACACGGGCAGGGTAAGTCAAATGTTAGGGGCGTAATTTACCGAAGACGAAACGTGCTCGGGTGCGAAATTTTCCATAATACTCTGGAACAACGCCGTATTATTATTAACGCGATTTGAAGTTCGCGACAACATTATATTTTCAATTGGAAATTTAGAATAACTCTGCACAGTATTCACAATTATAATTTTTCTAAATTATACAATAACGGAAGTGTTTTGAATACTGTTATTATATTTGAATGTTTCTTCAATTTTTATTTCCATTTTGATATTCGTTGAAAAATTTTAAAGTCAATTTGTTAAATTTTTTTTTTCCTCAAGCGTCCCTAAATTTTCTGTTTAATTATCAATGGTTGTTATTGAGCAACCATTGTTGTCATTGACTAATTTATATAAATAGAGAAACTAAGACGAGAAGAAGGCGTGAGCTCACACAAATGCTCGCTATGTGCGCTCAGCTAACAACGGCGAATTATAATTGACATTAGATTCTAATTTAAATCTCACGTAACAATTTAAATTGTCACTTAGTCATCCATGAGAGATTTTTTTTGTTTTTGTTTACGGGCTGATCATGTGAAAAAGTCATTCGAAGTTGTGTGAAGTAGATACGGGGCGATTCCTACCAGTGGAATTGACCCTGTCAATCAATGGAGCGCTGCCATAATGTCGGTGATTGTCGTAAATCAAGCTCTATCGTGTTTATTCAGAGTGAAACTTTCACCGGAAAATATTATACGCTTCTTGTGATGCTGTACTTTTTTTTTGTTTTTGTCAGAAAGAAAGTATAGAATAGTACAGGTTCCATACATGTACAAGCATCCAGAAGAATCGGGGGGGGGGGTAGAATGCGCAAAGACAAATCGGAATCATAAGGTGATGCTGAGTCACAAACGTGGTTTTCGGGGTCCTCGCGTACAGAGTGGAGGAGTAGTGAAAGAGATGAGATAAAACAAAATGACAAAGTGCATCCCCCTTAGCCAAATGCATTGAAGTTACAAAAGGTGTACAAAGACGTGAAGTTGAGCTATAACACAAGCTTGGCTGCATTAGCGGAGGGAGTTGCGCAGACCCAGCACCTCCTAGAAATAGAAGGCCTCCACACGGGTTGCCAAGTTCATCTGCGACGTCATTAAGACTACCTAGCAAGTTCGCCACATTTTGAACCACGGCATCCTATTTCGTTTCTTCTTATTTTGGCGTAGAATCTTCATGGTTGGCTCACAAATACGTTATGGTGATTGGATGTGGGACATAGAAATCACCAATTCTGAGCCCGGTCGTTTCTTTTCCTCACAACGATGATACAACACGAGCAGCGGAATTGTTTTCCCTGGATATTCTGAGTGGAAATGGACTACTTGCTGACGTCTCGAGCAGCGTGCTGAGGCCTTCCATCTCTAGAAAGTGCTGGCAGACCTCGGACGTGTTTCAGACTTGTAGCTGTTCGACTTGAGCTTGGTGTAGGAGGTTTTTAATTTCTTAATTAATTCAGGGGCTGTTCTTCTCCATGCTAAAAAATACCAGGGCTGTTGTTCGAGCAACGACAGCTCAAGTAGCCCGGATTCGAGTCCTGGTAGAGCCAGAGATGAATTTTGCCCGAGTGGCGTGGTGGTAAGATGCTCGTCTACCAAAGTGAATGTTGCCGTCAGGTACTAGATTCGAACCGGGAGAAGAACATAGATAACCAGATAAGTTTTCCTAACGTCCTCCCTACATGGAAAGACTATGCTAAAAAAGTAATACCGAATTGAATGAACGAGGTGAGAATGTTCCCTTTCGGTAGAAACGGTTTGAATAAATCTTTATTACATAATCCAACAGAACTCGTCCCAAAGATTCAGAAACCATCATTTTAAAAACCGTTGTTCATTTTAATTTTATTAACACTGAAATTGATCTGAACTTAAAATTCCACAATCCATCCTGTTCTATATAACCCTGATTGCTCTTGTAGTAAAATACTTAAAGTCGAAGAAATTAAATACTTGGGTCTCCATATCAATCAGAATTTACAATGGGAAAACACATGCTGATGTAATTTTAAAGAAACTCCGTTTCATTGTACAATGTATATAAATTTTTTTTTATCTTAAATACAAAGTTACAACCAAGTTATTGAACGATTTATAATATGCACTGTTTTATGAATACGCGCGCGGTCGATTTTCGCGGCCCCTGGGGGAAGAACTCAGCGAGGTTCAAACTTGAGCGGGTTCCTCGTATGGCCGCTTCAACATCATGGGCCCCAGGGCAAGTGATATTCTGAAGGCCCCATACTTAGATGAAACAACTTACTTATTTGCATACCTTCGAAAATAATAGTATCTTTTCATTTAGTCCCCCCCACCCCCAAAAAAAATAGACATTAGGATCCCTGGCATGACATCCACAAGCGAGTGACTGACAGGGCTCCAGTCTTAAGCTCCCATATTTAAATAGATCGAAAAGCTTACATATTTGCATACTTGTGAAAACCATAGTATCCCGTCAATTTGCCCCCCCCCCCCAATGGACATAAGGATTCCGGGCATTGCCCCCCGCAAGGGTGGGACTGACGAGATTCCAGACCATGGGAGTCCAGGACGAGTCTCATAATTTTTTTTTCCACGCTATAAATTCACTGTAGAGGATCCGTGGAAAGTTTAGCCAGTGAGACCGGCAAAGATCTCATCCTAGGGGACCGACCCTGCTCCAGGTTCTGGAGTCCATGCGTTTGCCTTATTCTAAGCTTTATTCCTACACATCTGAATATATTTTTTTTCCACCTTTCTCTGTGGCACTCGTTAATTAACAATCATAACTCCTCTTCCACTTGATTTTAACCCGCGGACCCCTATGTGAATATCCCAGGACCGTAAGGGGAGCCGCATTGCCCCAGGTTGAGAACCACTCCTATATATAAAGCATTGTGTCTGCACCGCTATATATAACGGGGTCAAACTTTTACGTCTTCTTAATAACATTCGCAGCGGAAATAATTTCGCGAACGAGGAAAAACGATCAATGGAAGAAAACACGTCTTGAAGATGTTGGCGTGACTCTCGCGGATGAATGACCAATACTTTCCAAAATAGTGCGCAAGGTTATACGCGGCGCGATACCATCACCATCGTCTTTGATTTGTAGATCACACACACACGGTCAATGTCAGTGACCTTCGAAAGAAAACGTGACTCGCGAACTAAGCAATAAAAGCAAAAAATTACATTGGTGTGGGATATATAATTGGTTTTTCTCTCCTCCTCTATTTTCTACAATTTCACGGCTGGGCAAAGTCAATAACAATAATAATTCGTTCTCGTGTATCAACAATGACAACATCATCGCCGTAATAAAACGAGGAAAACGTTGGATAAAATTTAGAGCAAATTCCAATTTTGTTTGCAAACAAAAGGGATCATTTGTTTTGGAAAGTCAAATAATTTAGATGCTATCAACAGGTCTTATTTCATGTGACAACAATCTCGTATTATGTTTGGGTTATTTGAGATCTTCGCTTTCCCTACGGAGATTTCACACGTTACAAAGCTTTTATTGCGTCTTTCTTCGATGTATTGAAATCTTCGAGACCTCTTTCACATTTTGTGGTCACCATAATGACGCAGGTTCGTTTTAGGAGGTAATTTAGGTGAATTGTATTTTCCAAAATAATATTATCTGATGCTTAAAATGCGTTGCAATCACGATAGGGTGGCGCAATTGCTGTTACAGTGCGAATGCTGATTTGAATGAGTCTGAAATGGTGTCATCAAACAGTTCGTCTTGGATATATATATATATATATACATACAAGCCGGGTTTTTTTGTGGAAAAATTCGTTCCTCAAGTTGGGGGTAGGCTTATACTCTATACTAGGGTCAGTTTTTGATGAGAAAATATCGACAACACAATCACAATCAGTAGTCATTTTTGTAGCAGTGTTCGAGAAACCGGCATTATTGGTATGGAATATGTTCAAACCCCCACAGAACCGATAATGGCAAAGTTGAGGCAAAGAAATCGAAAACATCACTGGCTTTGACACCAGGTGGGCTAACGTCGATTGTACAGCCTTAAGATGTGAGCATCAACGAACCTCTGAAAGACTATTTTAGGGATTTGTGGATCGAATGGATGAGTTCCGATGATAAAGAAACTACATGAAGTGGTGTTTTGAAGAAACCTGACATTGGGCTAGTGTGACAATGGTTTGGCCAAGCGTTTTTTGGGTATATGAGGCGTGGAATTCTGTTTCCGCCGAAATTATCATCTGATCTTTCAAAAAGTGTTGCATCAGCAATGCGATGGAAAAAAATTATCTTTGAAAGTGACACCCTGATAAGGATAAAAACGATACCGCACCCCCTATGATGATCTGATGGATTACGGTGAGCTCAGAAGAAACGGATTAAAAAGTTTGAATCACTTTCTATTGTAAATTTCCGCAAGCTGTTCATTTTGCATGAAAATATAAGAATTTTTTTTCCCCAAAAATGCATGGATTTTTTGGGGTCGGCTTATACACGGGTTTTCAATTTATTGCGGATTTGGTGGTCCTGAAGTGAGGGGGGGGGGTGGCTTATACACGAGTATGTACGGTATTTTATTTATTTATTTTTTTTAAATACTTTTAGGGGTGATATAAGACACCTAGACAAGAATTTTCCATCGTAGAATGTGCGGACGAATCGGTATAGCAAAGGCGGTAGAGGGTGTCTTTGGAGAGTGGTCTACAGCACCTCACCTAAAACAAATATATTCCCGATAGGTTTGCTTCGATATGTGCTATCAGCCATTCCAGGATGCATATGCGTCCAGTCCGTCAAGCCCCAGCTGTAAATACGCTTCTATGTAGCGTGATACAAACATTATGGACACTTTGCTTCCTGGCAGTAGAGTGGCCATGGAGCTCTCCGCTCACTGTGCGGGCCTGTTGTTGAGCCAGATATGACCCAGGCTCTGTCCCCATGAGGAATATAAGCACATTACCCCTAGGGGTTGGGCCACGCTGACTGTGCAGGTCTGGATTCGAATCCCGTTTCGGGCATGAATGTCAACTAACACTAACCAATTTCCTGAGCAGATCATACGGATCTCTTGAGAATGCGTGATGATAATTTTGTTTGATAATAATACCATAGACCGAATGAATCGTAGTCATGGTCCGTGCCTTCAACTGTAACTGTTCTACAGCATCTTGAAGCTGTATATTTCTTTATGAACTAACCTGTTCTCCAAGTAGGTCCTCGCTACTCGCTTGATTTGATGGAGATGCAACTTATGGGGGGGGGGGGGAATGACACGCCAGGAGACAAACGACGACTGCCGGACCAGTGAGTAGTTCGTGAAGCGTCATCAGTTGTGCAGGTGTTTGCTAACATGTACACCTACATGTTAGCAAAGCAGAAGAAAATTGAAAATTTTTGTTTCTTCACATGCTTTACATGAACATGTCTCGCTCAGACAATAGACTGCATTGTCTGTGTATAGCTGACCGATGACTGTCCCAAGAGGTCATCAATTGACGTCATGGCTCACACAAGGTAGAGTAGGAGCGCAGACAGAGCTCTGAGGCCCATGCTGTACTGTAGATTTTGTTTTTTACACCATAAAATGCACTGCAAACAACCACAGCTGTTTATCTTACATACATATTTAGTATTCGATTAAGTTTACCTTTCACCCTCAGGGGTGTGCGACATGACACAAAATAAAGTGTTCCAGACTATGCCATGAAGCTGGGCTGGAAGAGATCTCGGCAACGGGATAAGTCCAGTAGCAAAGTTCTGGCGTTCATTCATTCAGGGGTGTGCGACAGATGCGGCCACACAGGGCCCCGCGCTTGAAGAAGTCCTGCATACGTGGTAATAAAAAAAGTAATTTTTTTTCTGCATTAGAACAAGGAAGCTGTGTTTCAACTATAGAAATGATAATGATCATCCAAATAATACAACAAATAAACGAGAATTATTCGCAACTCGAAGGAGCCCCACAGTTCATTTTTTCTACGGGCTCCGAGTCCGGTAATTGCGGTCCTGGAATTGACATATAATGAGGGTTTACTGACATTTTATTTTGGGCATGAAATTAGTTTAGCTTGAATTATAACGAAGTTATTATGAAACATAATTAAAGCAGTACATTGATTAAATGCAACCAATTTCTCAGCTACTTTTTAGATCCTTAATACCTTTTAGTTTTAGTTATTTTTCCTTTTTTCCATAAATTATAAATGCCCTTTTTTCAGTGCCTATTTTTAGTGTCATTTTGCCTGCCTATTTCGACCAGTTTAGTGCCTAAACTTCCGGGCTCTACTCATTAGAATTTTACGCCTTGACTATTAATTCATGGTTTATGCCGGCATATAATGGCAAGTCACAAACTGTCAGGGTAGCCAAAACTGACGTTTCTACGGAACCAAATAGCTGAGTGTAATCGTGGGTCCCCCACCAGACTTTGGAGTGTGTGTTCATATTTACCAATATTACGCGTGAGTCCATCGTACCCTCAAAGTTCTTCCACAACGACATGGAATAATCGTAACCGGACAAAACTTAGGATCAAAAAAACAAAACAAATGTCTTTGGTAACGATGTCGGAAGGTGATGACTTCGGCCACGTAACCTGACCCCGAACTGCACAAACAATTCCCCAGAACTCATCTGCCAACACTACTAAATTGAACCTCTTCCCTCCTGCCGTCCGCCTTTGTCTAGAAAATTGAATGCACGAGGAATAATAATAAGGGAAATGCCTTTGCGTTTTTTGTTTTGGTGGAAACAAAATAAATCCTTAGAAATTCATCGCTATCTCTTGTAAAACACGGAACAAACGTGAGATATTTTATTGCAGCCGCGTGTCATTGCCGAAACATTAACCTGTAAGGTATGGGGCCCCCCCTCCAGGGCCTCCAAGAAACAAACAAACAAAATTACGTTTAACCTATCACGTCGGAAGCTTCCCGCCGCGTGCGGAAGCCTTTTGGTCTAGTAATTCTCAAAGAAATGGGTGATTTTGGGTGACTCGTGAGTCACGGAAAACCAAAATGTCTGGCTCGTACATTGATTTTGATTTTCGCTCGATAGATTTTAAACTTTACGCCAGGGGTCTTCAACGTTCGAGAAATCGAGGGCCAAAAAACCAAAATAAAAATTACACGAGCCCTACGAGAGACAAGGGGTCATCCTGCGGTTTATACATTCATACAATGACAGCTTGATTGATCAGCCCAACAGGACCCAGGGCTCCGAGTAAAATAGCGGGGCCTAAAATTATTGGCGATTTTTTTTAAATTCATTTCATGCTGCGGTGTCTAGATTCGCACAATTGCGTCTTGGCGGCTGAGCGAAACAGAACCCTCGAATTATTGGATAGCTTTATTTGTTGTGTGATTATATTTTCATCAAGTATGAATTTCCATTCATTTTAAGAGTTTTCTTCCATGTAAACGCAAATTTTTATAATTTTGCAGTCATTTTGCCATAAAACGGGAATTTTCATTCATTTTGAGAATTTTTTGCATTAAACGTGAATTTCCATTAATTTAGCTTTTTTTTTTCAATTTAAACGGGAGTTTTCATTATTTTTAAATTATTTCTTCATTAATTAAAGATCAATCTTCCTTATATAACTCTGGGAATATTTCTTTCAATAACTATGAAACCATTCCTCATCAATTGTGAAATTACTTCTCACCAATTCTGTAATTATTTTTGATCAATTTTGAAATTATTTCACATCAATTCGCAAATTATTCTTCATCAATTCGCAAATTATTCTTCATCAATTCGCAAATTATTCTTCATCAATTCGCAAATTATTCTTCATCAATTTGAAAATTATTCTTCATCAATTCATAAATTATTCTGAAATTATTTCTCTTCAATTCGTAAATTATTATGAAATTATTTTTCATCAATTCTGAAATTATTATGAAATTATTTGTCATCAATTCTGAAATTATTTTGAAATTATTTGTCATCAATTCTGAAATTATTTTGAAATTATTTGTCATCAATTCTGAAATTATTATTGATCAATTCTGAAATTATACTGAAATTATTTGTCATCAATTCTGAAATTATACTGAAATTATTTGTCATCAATTCTGAAATTATACTGAAATTATTTGTCATCAATTCTGAAATTATTATTGATCAATTCTGAAATTATTATTGATCAATTCTGAAATTATACTGAAATCATATTTCATCAATTTTGAAATTATTTCGCATTAATTCGCAAATTATTCTTCACCAATTCGTAAATTATTCTGAAATTATTTCTCATCGATACTGTAATTATTTACAAATACAAATACAACGCCACAACAGGCAGATTGCCCAACGATGTGGCTGACTTAAGAACATCATGGATACCCGAGCCATTTTTTGGAGGCCCTACCTACTACTGCTACACCACACATGCACCCCGCCCACACACATTGAACATTGAAGGACCGAACACACCCCGCTTCCCATCTCAGAGAGATATCGAAGCTTCCCCGGGGGATGGGTGCATCTGGAAATTTATTAATTCATGTGAAAATAACAAACAACGATATACATATATACCATAAACAGTCTGGAGTAAAAATTGTGATCGTAGCATCATCCGCAGATAAGGACTATTACGATTACGGACTGATTATGTAAATGATCAAAGAATAATTTTTGCAACTACAGAGAGACCGATAACAGAAGTTTCTTGTCTCGTTCTTCATCTCCAGCGAGTGGCAAAAATTGTGTGAATCCCCGATTCAACCCCCGACATCCATAATTTAAATTTTCATGCCTCACCATAACTCCAGGAACCGTTGACGATACGCTTGACTCCAAAAGTGGTGGTTATTGTAGTGACTAGATCCCGGATTATATGTGTTGATGTAAATGTGATAAATGTGGTCATAAAGCATAATGACACTTGTTATTATGCATAATTGTCAAACAAGTTTGATAAATTCCTCTAAACATCACTTTTACCTCTGCATCACTTTTACCGGCAATTATGCATAATACCCAAGCGTCGCGTCGTCGTTGGTAAACATGATAATTCGTATTATAGGACATAATATACATGAAAATTATATACATACATGTATCATTATATCGGGGTACGGTCGTAAACTTTGTTATCATTATATCGGAGTCTGACTATGTTCATCATACATACTAGACTCATTCGAAGTTTTTCCCATACTAATCAAATTTACCATTTACGCTAGGGTGTTATGCATGATCACAGACAAAAGCGATAAATTTCAAGTATTTATCAAATTTATCAACGACACTCGTTATGCATAATCGCCGGTAAAAGTGATAAATCTGTCAAACTTACCAAGGCGATTGGTAAGTATGCATAATAACCGGTTATTGTGTATAATAACTGATTTATCACATTTTACCATAACATATGTGCCAAAAAATCCTAAAATATGTTCCAAAAAATCCTAAAATGTCGTTACGAATCGCAAAATGTGTACTAAAACAGAGATTGTGCGTTTAAAAAACAAATAACCACGGAAAAAGCTAACGTGTTTCCTAAATGCATATTTCGAACTTGTTATAATGCATATTCATTTAGAAAACCAACAAAAAAAAAAACATTCTCAAGGAAATGACTTCTACATTTAGGATATTTCAGTTACCAGTAGCTGCCAATGGGGAAAATAATTTTGCTCTAAAGAGAAATGACGTACCCGTGCACCCCAGACTGTTATTATTAACACCAATGATATAAATGTGATTGAGCTTTTTTCGTATAACATCAAACTTTTTATGCACTTATTCTAAAAATTCTTCTATTTTATGCATTTATATATGCATTAATTCCTAAAAGAAGCTAATGTGTGCATTATTGTTGTGTTATGTGATGCATATTTGTATTGTGATGACTCTAGTGATGATTTCCCATTCTGGTGGGTGGGGAGAGGGCGATGGGGATCCCGTGAATCCCGATGATTGAACAGTACCGTATGGTCATTTGCAGTTGAAAGCAAATTTGCTGAATGATCTGTTGTTGCAAAAAAGAAACAGACGGCACAGTTTCACCATATAAAAGAATGCAATATGCAGCCCAAAAGAAAGAAGAATCCTCCCAGAGCTGAATTCATAATAAAGTAAAAGTAGAAGAAATACCAGCTTCATGGGAAGTTTTCTGGTACAGTTCCCCAGAGAATCAGAAATCAGTTCCCCAGAGAATCATGAATACTGGATGACTTATTTGTCTTCCATCATTACTCCAGTGTATCTATCCATCCCCCTCAAGCCAGTGTTTATCAACCTGTGGTCTGCGGACCTCAGGGGGTTCATGAGTACTTTTTAAGGGACCCGCTGAATCGTTTTAGTTTACTACCATTGCAATGCTCATTTAGTGCTGTGAAATCATACGTTTGTTATATATATACACAGGGTGTCCATAATTGAAAGACCTTACTTAAAAGTAGCCTACAGTCGAAACCAGTTATCAGAAAACTGTGAAATTTTGTAGAGGACTTCATGAAATGGATGGGAATTTGTTTCAGGGGAAAAAATTAGCCGTCATCACCAGAGGGCGTTTTATTAAGAAATGACACATTTAGGCAAACATTTACAATTTTAACAATTGTTAAACACTTTTACAATTGTTACTGCAACAAAACATGTTCCACATGATGGCCATCATTTTCAGATGCCATGTGGAATCGCAAGATGGCATGTTCCACAACCGACCGAAATCTTCTGTGCGGGGAAATGGTCAGCACGTGGCGTGAAATTCTGCCTTTAACGTCAGGTAAAGTTCTTGGATTGTCGCGACTTACCAGACGTTTCAAATTGCATATATTGAGGTCCGGGGATCGGAGAGGCCATAGATTAGGGGACGTGCCGGTTGATGACACGTTCTTCTGTAAAATGTGTTTTAAGAACATTCTTAACACACACCGCAACGTGTGGAGGAGCTTCGTCTTTCATAAAGATTGTGTTTGCAATGCAGTGACGTGCAGTGACGTTCTGTAACAGCAATGCATATCGCTTCCCAGTGATCGAACATGTCACTGTACCTGTAGAACGTAACGCTTTGTAGAAGTAGGGACCGAGAATAAATTATGCAGTAAATCCACACCATACTGTCAGTTTTGGTGAATGCATCGGAACCTCTAAAATAGCGTGCGGGTTTTCTGGTTCGCAAATTCGGCAGTTGTGGGTATTGACTGCACCATTCAAGTGAAAATGCGCTTCATCTGTTCAAAGTCTATTCCAAGGCCATTTTGAATCGACCTCAACGCGAGCTAGAAACTGCAGTGAGAACCGGAGTCGAGCGCCATAATCATGTGGAAGCAACCGCTGCACAAGTGAAAGTTTGTACGGATAATAATATCGGAGGATACTCCGCATGATCTTATGGAAGGTTGAACGTGGCCTGTCCAACGCCTGTGCTACACGCCTGACACTGGTGCTACCACCAGAATTTGAATCTCTGTCCTCTTCCCCATGAAGCGAAATCTCATTTACTGTGTCTATAGAAACGGGTTTCAATCCTCTTCCAGGACGAACATCCTGTGTTTTCAAATTTCGTTATCATACTCCGAAGGTTTTAACATGCATTGGACCTATTCGAATCCTCTTCCAAGTCCGATATTTCCGTAGAGCGGTTACTGCGAAATTGCTGTTTTGGTAAAGCAATTTGACCAAGAAAGCGCGATCTCGTAAACTTATCGTCATTGTGAGCAGCAAGCACTTTGAGAAACAAGATCGCCACGGAATGTTTCTAGGTTTTATAACAGCTGCTGCGTGACATCACATAAATTTGCATGCTTACTACAGGTATTCAAAGTGAAACCTCCTCTGGTGTCGGAATATGCAAGTAATGTTTTTCCCCCGAAACAAATTCCCATCACACACACACACACACACTTCATGAAGTCCTACACAAAAGTTCACATTTTTCTGATGACTGGTGTAAGCTATAGGCTACTTTAAAATAGGATCTTTTAGTTATGGACGCCCAGTATATATATATATATATATATGTATATTGGATTTTATGGGGGTTAGCAGAGCATTGACCTTCAGATTACAGGGGGTCCGTGGAGAATAACCCTTCACTTCAGTTAGTCCGTGACGTCAAACAGGTTGAGAAGCATTGGCCTAATGCATTAGTTCGCAACCTGTTGTACGTGCAACTCTAGGACGGACTGGGTACGCTGAAAATGACTATATGCGCCTGTAAAAACGAATCAGGTAAAAAAGATGGATGGGTACAAATGAATGGAACAATATAAAATGGGGCTAGCAAGGATCTTATGCATTTCAGGGCATTTCACAGGAAAACCTCCTGTGCCTTTCTAGAGACACGCTCTACTCACGCACATTTTTATCAGGCCAGCAAACCTCATACATTTTCTAGAATTACGCGAGCTTAGCATTCGTTTCAAGCTTCGTGCTCATGTGTAGGATATCTACAAGTCTCCCATATATAAATGGACGCAAACCTTGATCTAATTATTAGGAGTGCTCAGCAAAATTGTTTTATCCGTCCCATTTAGTGCAGAGGTCCTTAACTAGGGATCCTTGGATAGGCTTCAGTTTAGAATGAGACAGAAATTAATTCATTGTTTCTGTCTTATCATATATTGAATATAATTCTGTAAAGGGGGTTTCGTGGAACATGAAAGGTTAAGAAACTCCGATTTAGGGATGCGCTAGCCTTCTACGCATTTTCAAAGGTTATTCGAAGCTTGAACGGTTGGGAACCACTACTCCATGTCAATATCCGGGTCCTTCAAAAAACACACTGATGCAACAATTCCGTTTTTTTGCCTAAGGATACGAACATTATGCACCGATTTTCCGATTTTGTGAGCCGGCACCGTTATGGATTGGTTAAAAATCTTGGCATTAATGTTTTTTAACCAATCCGTAAAAGTGCCAATTTGGAGAAAACCAGAGCGCATCATGTTCTCGTACCCTTACATCAAACATGTGTAAAGGGTTCTGAAGTATCACTGAAATATTAGATGTCACTTTTTATCCTCTTTCCAAAATCCTCACACGTGTATTCGTCAACTGGCAAACTAATCTTCTGAAATATGTTGTAAGACGTACACAATAAGTCTTGAAAACTCTGATATTCCCAATGTATTACACGCGAGAAGTGAAATTCCACGGCGAATTTCAAGTATTCTTTTGAAAACCCTCAACACGTGGAGCTTTCGAAAGCTTTGGCGGGATGATTGACAAGCTGATGACAATGTCCAACGAATCAATCACCTCCCTCTCTTTCTTGTCTAGATCCTAATTACTAATCCCATATGCAAAGTCAATGTAGTTACGAGACGCATGATCGCATTTTTGGGATAATCACGACTAAAAGGTCATGAATAAATAATCCTCCATTTGCCATATAAAAGTAATGCAAGTTGGAGAAAAAAAAAAAGGAACATTGAGTACGACACAAGGGAAGTTTCTTTTTTAAGTTGTGCCTAATACCTGTGGCGTAAGAAACTGTTTTTTTACAAGTTTTGCGTCTGAAAAAAAACACACATTGAGCAGGTACGCATGGATCCGTGCGCAGAAATTCCGAACATTTTACGGGTATTTGAACCGAATGTTTTGTGTTTTCGTTTATATATATACATGGTATGACAAATCTCATACGTTGTTTTTATTTATAAAACCCTCACTTAATACCCATAAAGGAAGCGTGTCGTAAATACGCCGCGATTCCTTTCGGTGTTTGTTTTTTGTGTGTAATTTATGCAAATGGCTTCGATCTACATTTTTTTCGGAATATTCGTCAAATAAACACAATGACCTTACGATTATTGATTGAGTTTTTACGAAAACAGTGCACGCCGCTCAATGTGATCACTATCGGGACTCGAGAGGTTTCTGATAACAATTACCGATTGATATTATACATTCGAAAAAAGTCCCGATTTCAAGTACGGTGATCATAAATCTCTCCTGCTTGGTCGAACAGGACGCATGGAACTCATGTTTCTCTCCCACTATAGTTGCAAATAGTCCCGTTTTTTTTTATATTGCTCTAAAACGGTATTTTTCTCCCATTCAGCTGAAGAGGGCGAATAATTTGGCCTCATTAATTTTTTATATTCAGCCACAGCCACTAGCTACAAGTCGCTTCATGTGTATTTGATAATCTCTGAAAATTACTTGGCAATGATTTTCTAATATAACATTTGAACCTCCCTTGACCAGCATCCTTGAATTTTTCAGAAATCCCGTCGTAGTGAGTCTCTACATTACAATACTAAAATACTAACAAATTTTCTCATATTTATAACTTCAGCAGTTTCGGCTTAGCGTGATTTCTCTATGTTACCTTTGAATGAACCCCTTTATGAACCCCTCTGGTGCCAAATTTCGAAAAAAACCCACGTCTTAGAAAGCCTTTACATTATAAAATAAAACTACTGCCCAAATTTCATATTTATTGCTTCAGTGGTTTCGTCTCGGTGATGATGAATCAATGAATCAGTCAGGGTATGTCATTTTATATTCAGCCATTGTGGGGAGTTAGGATGGAGCTATCTAATGTATATCATAATTTAATTACAATACTTTTTATATTATAAAATGTACGGTACGTCCCATACATTTCCTTGTGAAAGACTTCCGGTGGACCGAACTTTGAATGTGATCAGTTGAAAAAAACTGTCCAAGAAACAGCGCTCTCACGATCCTATAACGACATTTTGAACCAAGAACGGAAATTTTTGTCAACAAGGGAGCCTTCTGACCTCCTACATAGTCGTGCGGGTTGATATCGATAACTTACGGGGGAAAAAGATCCTGATAATTATGAACGATCTTTTTCACATGTTGTGATATTGGTCAGCTTCGTAAAGTGATAAAGTACCCGAATGATAATATTATTCGTGATTCTCTTATCAGCGGCGGCGACTGTATTTTTCAGTAAAAATAAGTCTCTAATGTCCGCTTAATTTTCTCTCACTTTAGTGCTGGATGCTTCAAGTAAGATACCGGAAGGAATACTCTACGGGACAATATCGACTTTCGGTTCTTATGATGAATGTTTGGCGATCGACTCGACGAAGGATCTGTCGTCTATCCCGATGAAAGGCCAATATTGCTCCGTAGACATCAGTCCGCTGCTGCCAAAGAACAAGAAGATATTCACTATAAAGAACGCTTTCGATGATTATCCGAGACTTAAGAAGGCATTCAAGGTAAGTTCTATATCCTTTTTAAATCATTATTTACCTTGTCATCATACACCCTTGGCTATTCGTCGATTCTAAGGAAGACGATCATATCTCCGAAAGGAGTATGGGTCTGTTACGCAAGATTGCGAGTCGATCTCTCCGTTAAAAAAAAGTCTCATCACACAGATCAACAGGCCTACGGCGATACAACCATTCAATCATTACACTTCACTCATAGTTTGAGAAACTGATGGTGGATGGCAGCACTATAACAAGCATTACACAGAAACAAGCTTCCTTAGGTTCGCAACAAATACACGCAAATTTCTCAGCATGGCCCCAGGTCTTCGATCACCTGCCAAAATCTCTTCATTGAGACAGAGCGGTGGACCATGATCTGGTTAGGAGGAGGAGGCCTGTTACGTAAAGTACGGAACGAACCAACAGAATCCATCGCCCTTCCCGACACATCAAAATGGATCCTTACCTACCATGGGCTGGAATTCAGTGAGCATCCTTCTCATGGATGAAATTATATGCAGGGCCGTCTCAATAGCACCGATCCCAGGGCAAAGTGATTCCCTCGGGGCCCCCTATGCTGAGCTGGAAGCAATAGCTTACACATAGAGAGAAACGGCCCTCAGTAGCGCAACGACATAGAGATTTTGATACCGTTCGACGTCGTTATCGATATCGTTCAACGTAGAAATGACATACATTTGTTGACGTAGTTCGACATAGAGAAATTTGGATTACTTGAAAAGGGACTAATTATCGTACCAGATATTCTGCTTCAAAAAAAAAAAGATTATTCGGCGTTTATATTGAGCGAATGCATGTTTATTATCGTTCGATATCGAACACGTAAAAATTTCCAACCTCTTTCCGACGTTCGATATTCATTCGATGTCAGATCGGTACGATATCCTAATTTTTCTCCCTAGTCATTGGGTTCAGCTATCCATTTTAGTCAAATGGCTTGGACGTTGCATCGAGTTGATGGCTGTCTTCATGGGGAGAACGACGCGAGAGATCCGACACTTGCGAGCAAGGGGCAAGGTGAGCCACCACTATAAATCTTTGCTAACATTTTCCGACACAATTCTGAATCTTTTGAGGTAACGGGAGTAAGATACTTTGCATCAGTCCGGGGTTGTGAGCGGATCTATCTAGCTACGATATCGTTGTGCTACTGGGGTATGCCACTCTTGGCGGCTCACGCAAAGTACGCAAAATAAAGTCTAGATTCTTGTTCTTTGTAAATAACCAACGCATTTATGAATGCCTGATAAATGCGTGTGATGTGTTCGAAACGCTATCATTTTTTTTAACAAAAAAAGTTAAGTCGCCCACATCCCCTAACCTTTTTTACTTCGAAGGTTCAACCGCAGAATCTCCTGCAGTCATTTTGAGAGAACAGAAGATCACCAAATTTATTTTGTAACGCTAATTATGTGTGTTAATATACGTAATATTTTTCCTACAATTTTTTTCACCGTAACTTCAAGTATGACATCTTCTATTTATTAATTAATGTTTTTGGATTACTATAACTATACTTTCGGCCTACACAAAGACACAATCATTCAATCATTACAATTCATTCAGATAGAAAAAATTAATGCCAGATGGCAGCACTACATATAACAAACATTACACAGAAACAAACTTCACATAGGTTCACAACACATACACGCAGATCCCAACGAGCAGCAATCCGTTAGAAGTTCCGCAGAGGAATGTGGACGAGGTGCGTGTATGGCTTAGTAGAAGTAGTTTCTATGAAAGGGATGACACCAAATAGTCTTGTAAATAAGTGATTTATTCTTCACAAACATTTCCAAAAAATAGCAGTGAACTCTTTCTTTCTTGCACCTTTAAACCTTGACGCTTTGAATGAACAGCTTTCATTTTAGTCATTCCTCGATATGGAGGCAGGACCGTGTCGGACATTGGCGTACGCAAGGAGCGTGAACCTGATCCGAGATTATAGTGTAATTTTACAGGAGAAAACGTTTCCCCCCCCCCTCGAGAAAATCCTGCATATACCTATCGTGTCGGATATATATTATGATAAATTCTTAAAATCATTCGAAAATCGACAAGAAGACAATGAAAATCCACATTATTTCAAAGAACAAAAGTTACCAATATAACGCTCCAACAAGAATTTTGTTCATCATGTTGTATTGGTCACCCAGACAACAAAACCTTCGCTCATATTTCCATTAATTTTGCAATTAAAATTGATCATTGCAAAACGTGCAACATATTTTCGATTATATTTCTCAATGGTCAATTAAAATTGAAAAATTTGCGAAATATAATCGATTTTCGATTCGTCTAGAAATGCCTATTATATCTTTTAAGCAATTTCAGCATATAATATTTAATAATTAATAATTAATGACAATCTGCAAGTGATTACAGTGCGCTAAACTTCGCGGAAACAATAAATGAAAGGATCATGTTTATTTTTCTGAGGAAATAATCTCGTCTGTCATGTTCATGAATTTTTATCCAGGAAATGAAAATCGATGAGAAAACTATGGCGTACTATTATATCCTGAAGCACCGAGCGGGTCTATGTGTCCCAGATTCGTGTGGCGTCGATGATCTCGCCAGAGTCACCAAGAAAAGTAAGTGCGCACATTTCTTCGTGATCGATATACAGGGTGACTCCGAGCTATTCTGGCGAATGAAAGGGGGTGATAGGCAAGCCCAAGTGGATCATGAAACACCCCAAAGACCCTGTCTTATCTCAAACCGTTTTCGAGTAGTGGTCGATAATGGATTGAGGCGAAAAATGCGTCAAGTCTGAAAAAAAAAACAGAATTCATGAATTTTTTAATGGACCTATATACGCGAAATAAGCATACATTTGGAAAGCACAGAAAAATTCCTATAAGGTCCCACCAATTTCTTTGAAATATCTGGATGTAATAGCGAGCTGCAGGCGCTAAAAGAATGGCAATGTTTAAAATCGAATTGTCACCAAAACTTTTAATTGCCAATTCCTTAAACACTCTTTTACTTACAATCGATCAAATTTACCAAAAACTTGTCCATTCCACCAGCTTTCGGAAGATTCTAGAATAAACTAAATTGGTCATCTAGTTCAGGAGAAACTTAGTCATTTGTTTACAATACATCACTGAAATCTGCGTTCGTGGACGTAATTTTAGCAGGTTTTGGCGACAATTCCATTTCCACTTCATCGGTCTCTCAGCGCTTGTAGCTCACTATTAAGTACAGATATCTTATAGATAGAGGTAGTGTCACCTCATAGGATTTTTTGTGCAAAATCAAATCGCGTGGCGAAAATCTGTAACCGCTAATTCTAAATTTTCGTCGAACTTCGACGAGTGCGGATTTCAGTGATGTAACAAACGACTAAATTTCTCCTGAACTAGATGACCAATTTGGTTTTTCTAGGCTCTTCCGAAAGCTAGTGGAATGGACAAATTTTTGGCAAACTTGCCCGATTATGGCTAGAAAAGTGTTTGCGGAATCGGCAATTCAAAATTCTTCTTTACAAGAAAAGAACTTCGCCAATCTTTCAGCGCTTGTAGCTAGCACCAATAAATCCAGATATTTCGATGAAAATCATGTCATCTTACTTTTTCCGTGGTTTCCAAATATGTGTGTGTGTGTGTGCTTAGTTTGCATTTAGGTCTCTCGGAAACTTCACAAATGCAGGTTTTGTCAGACTCAACACATCTTTTATTCCATAATCGATCATCCACCGTAACTCGAAAACGGTTTGAGATAGGACAGGGTTAGTGGGGTGTTTCATGCTCCACTTGGGCTCGTCTGTCAGCACTTTCGTTTGGCAGAATAGGTCGCATTCACCCCGTACATTCAAATTCGTCTTTTCGAAATCTGTGTTTACTTAATCGTACCCGGACCAGGCTCTGTCACCTATTGATAATTTCAATCACAAATATAAATACAACGCCACAGCAGGCTAAATGACCAACGAAGTGGCTGAGAAGCCCCCTCCATTTCTTAAGATTTCATAATACAGTGGAACCTCACCGTTAACGGACACTTTTCTGATCCTCGGTCCCGAAGAATAAGGCTTTAATGTATTTCACTCCCGGTTAACGGACACTTTCGATAGCGGGCAGTAAAATCAGGCAAACTCTAATTTTTTCCAAAACTTTCATTTAATATATATATATATATATTTATTTATTTAAACATAAACCGAGAATTCATCATATATAGCGAAGATTATATATAATCCTCATTATATACAATACTCATTTTGGTAAATATGATAAATCGTTAATTAAGTAATTAAGTACCAAATTAACTGAACATAACTATGGACCAGGATGGTGAATTCGAATGGTAATGTGTTTGTTTTGTTTGCGCATGTTAGTAGATGTGAAGAAAGCCAACATTAAGACACTGATAATGTTGCTTCTAGCATAAAAAAAATGTTATTGTCCTCTTCACACACTTCTTTTAATGAAATTCAACTTTTGTTGCACGTGTAAAGCACGTATCATGTGCGTGCAAAAATAATTAGTTGGTTCAATGAAGTGAAGAAAAGTTATAAATGTTTTCATATTCATAAAAATTTCCAACTTTATTTCGATGTTATTCATAATTACCGCTAAAAGTTACAAATGTTGTGAAAGTAATGAAACTTTCTTTATCGAGATGATTGGTGATTATGCATAACCACCGGCGTATCACTTTTACACATAGAACCAATTGGCACCGAAAACAAACGTCATATAAATGTGAAAGTCGTATAAACGAGATTCCACTACGTATCGTTCCTCCCCCCTTAGCGGACAAAATTTTTGGTTCCCCTGGTGTCGGTTATCGAGAGGATTTACTGTAGTGCAATTTTCCCCCGAGGGCGTTGTGGGATGATAATTTTCCATAAAGTGGTGAAAGTTGTGTGCATTATGTGGATAATGCGCATGAAATTACGGTGGATGAAGTTTAAGGCGCAGAAGATCATTAGTAATTGAATTTTGCTATTTATAACGGCTGCGGAGCACCAGGAAATATCCCAGAAGTAGTCTGGGTTTCTACACATATGCACCCACCCCTCCTCCGATGCTAAAAGCACGAATGTACAATGTCGATGGAATGTTTACTCATGTAATGTTATTACTGACTAAAGTAATGTTATTACTTTAATGTAAATTATTTTCCTAAAATGTTAATGGTCCTTCCGCCTATTCCAATAAAACTATATCTATTATAATTTATTACCACGAAAAACCACTTTCACGTTCTTCAATCATTTCAATATCGCAAATTATCTGATAATTTTCAAACAAATTTTATAAGTAATCTTTCTCTCTCTGGTTAGATAGGATGTTAATTGATAATCCCCTTCACTCAACATTTAACTTTATGAACACGAGAGCTTAAATCAGGAATCCATAGTTTAAAAATCATTCTTCTATACACCAATCGGGATTCAAACCCATACCTGTCAAGCTGCAAGTCGATGTGCTAATTATTAGGCTGTCTTGAGGCGTCATATTTAACCCCACGAATATCTCATGAGATAAAAATGTCTTTCTCGGAAGTAAGTATTTCTACTGAATAATCACCATAATAGCCTTATAGGTTAGAATCTGAGTTGTGGAATCTCGTTGTCTTCCTCCAAATTGTTGGAATCGTCTTTACAATGCAATTCTCAATCTAACACTACTGTAGAATATGATTTATGAGCCAACAACTTGGCTGTACTTGTATCTTACACATGTTTAAATCACGTAAATTCCTGTATAGATTTTTTTCTAGAACTAAGTTGGCTAATTTTAGCCCACAAATAATATTATTTCAACACGACCCTTCATATAAACAGGCCCTACTCACACGAGGATACTAATTTTGCTTAGGTACCTTTGACCTTTGAAGACCGGGCACACCCCGCTTCCCATCTCAGAGAGATATCGAAGAGAGATGCTTAGGTACCGGAAGACTCGGTGTCTCAGCGACCCAAAACGTACATTTCTATGGCTCTACTCACACGAACGTGTTGCGATATTGGCAACTACAAAACCTACGTGACCTGCTAATTGGTGACTAGGTTAGTTAGCATCCCCGCTACACCAGTTAAACTATTCTCAAACATTTCCTTGTATTCTTGTGATTGTGTAAAGCATGAACTGCAACCACCTTTTTAGTTCACCACCTTCACACGATCACAAGAATGTAAAGAGATACTTCGGAAAAGCGCACAATAATAAATTAGAAGGAGATTAGCACCTTAGGTGACTTGGAGATTATTACTCTAAGCAATCTGAACCTGAATTAAATAAATGCACCTAGGTTACCTTCACTCTCCCGATTTTGAAGTTTCCCGAATGATGGATGTAACTGGAAATTCATAGTTTTAAAATTCTACACAGGAAACATAAACGCCATTCCACAGGTTAAAGGAGCATAAATAAAATATATAACGGACAGATATTCTTAAAACACCAAGTCACTAGTCAACAAGTCGTGTAGTTTCTCTGTTCGTCAATACTCTAATATTCTCGTCTCAATACCGCCGTAGACACTTACGTGCAGGGTTGCCTTGATGCTGAATCTAGAAAACATTAGTATCCCCCTTGCGAAGAAAGCCGTAACTGTACGAGACCAGTGTCTCCCAGAGTAGATGATACCGCTTCCAAGTGACCTGGCCAGGGCTATCCCTGAGGCGTGTGAAACAGTTGCGGTTGCACCGGGCCCGGCGCTTTGTGAGGCCCCACACTCGCGGTAAATTATTGGATTCTTTCACCAGTAATCGAATTACTTCTTGCATTAATCAAGAATTTCAATAATTTTGGAATTTTTGTACGATGCCGTTAGTTCTGAATTTTCATAACTTGCGGAATTATTAATTTAATTAATTCTAATTTTCATGAATTCTGGATTTTTTTCCCATTAGATCTGAATTTTTATAAATTCTGGAACTATTTCGTTCATCAATTCTGGAATTATTGCCTCCATCGGTTTTGAATTTTCATTGGTGCTGGAGTTGAAGTGACTTAACAGCGGGCACACCGGGCACTCGCACTGGACACCAAGCCCCTCTCCCCCCAGAAATCCCAACTTTACCATTTTTTTATAATTTAAGGGGCCCCAATATTTTCTTTTGCGCTTGGGGCCTCAACTGAACTCAATCATCACCTTGTATAGCAGAAAGCCTCCGCGCGAAGCTTTGACGTCACTGAAGTCGTCCATTTCAACCATAGTCATTGAATATACTGCAAAAAAGGTAAAGATTTAGCATACGTCGGACTGTTATTCCAATGGCTACAGGTGAAATGGACGACTTCAGTTACGTCAAAGCTTCGCGCGGAGGCTTTCTGCTATAGGTGTTGCCTCATCCGTCTCGGTGCTGGAGTTATTTTTCTTCAATTGATACCAAATTTCTATCGATTTTCGAATTATTTCTTTCATTAATTCTAAATTTTCATCACATCTCTGGAATTATTTGTCCCATCGGTTCTGAATTTCCATTTTGGTGCTGGAGAGAATTATTTCTCTCAATATATTAAGCTAATCATTAGAGTCCGGTAGTTCAGGCAAAATGACATAAATGCCTTTTATTGCCTATTTTCAAACTTTTTTGGTAAAAATGCCTTTTTTGAAATTTTCCTGCCACAACATTTTAACGTATTTTTAAATTTATTAGTTAATTTCAGAGGTCATAATCTGTTAAACTTGAATATTTCGAGCATTGAGAACAAAATAATTGAATTTTCCAACCCTCTCAGTACTAGTTATCATCAGAAAGCCCCCCCCTCCCCCCTCCAGCCCCATTTACATGTAAATAAGTGATTTGAGAGATCGGTGTTGCCATGCATTAACTGTGCTTTGACCGGATGATGTTAGATGTGAATGAGTTTGTTTCAGATGAACGCAGCCCATGTTAGAAAACAGAAAATTAGAAATTTTTGCTTCTCCACATGCCATAACATGCCTCGCTCAGGCATTGGACTGCATTGTACATCTGACCGATGACTGTCCCAAGAGGTCATCAGTTGACGTCATTGCCAACACAAGGCGGGATAAGAGCAGGACAGGCCCATGATGTTCTGATTTTGTTTTTTGCAATCGGAAATTCACTGCAAACAACACAACGGCTATTTATATAAAAATATTATATATGTAAAATCCGTATTCAAACACAATATAATATAATATGTTGTTGTGTCCTAACGGATTTGTCAAACAAGGCCCCAAATACAAACCGGGATCCCAAATAATTGATTTTTTTTTTCGTTTCGAAATTACTTCTTTCACTAATTCTGGAAATAGTTCTAATTATTTTTTAATTAATTATTCTTTTTAATAATTGTGAAAATTTTTTATTAATTCTGAAATTATTCTAAATCATACTGATATTATTTTTTTGCAGTTAATTCTGAAATCATTTAATTAAATATTTCTCGAAAATATTTTTTTTCAGTTATTCTGAAATGATTTCTTTTTCAATTATTCTTAAATCATTTCTTTCAATTATTTAAGAAGAATTGAAAGAAATCATTTCAATTATTCTTAATTTCCATTATGATTCATGATTCATTATTCATGATTATCATTTTTTTCAATTATTCTTAAATGATTTCTTTCAGTTATTTTTAAATGATTTCTTTCAATTATTCTTAAAAATGATTTCTTTGAATTATTCTAAATCATTTCTTTCAATTATTCTAAATCATTTCTTTGAATTATTCTAAATCATTTCTTTCAATTATTCTTAAATCATTTCTTCAATTATCCTTAGACTGATTTCAATATTTCTAGAAAATATTTTTTTTCAGTTATTCTGAAATGATTTCTTTCACTTATTTTCTCTTAATAGACTTCTTTTTATAATTTCTTTCAATATGTCCCGGAAACAATTCTTTCAGTTATTCTGAAATGACATACTTCAATATTTCTTGAAAAAGGTTTCTCTTTTCAATTACTCTGAAATGATTTTTCTCAATTATCTGAAATGATTTTTCTCAATTATCTGAAATGATTTCGTTTAATCATTTTAACAATTGCTTCAAATATTTCTCGAAAATATTGGGTTTTTTTTTTCAATTATTCTAAAATTATTTATTTCAATACTTTTCGAAAACATTTCTTTCACTTATTCCGAAATTGTTATTTTTTCGAAAGCATTTCTAAGTAAGTCTCTGCTGACTTTTCTCTCCAGAAATAATGAAATTTTCTCAAAAAGTGTTGCACTTCTGCCGAATTTATTTAGACGGTCCTGGTAAATGTAATAGATTTAATGTATTAAAAAATAGTTTTTTCAAATGTTTTTAGATTTTCCTAAAATTGGTCAGCGGGCCACGACGAAAAGTGTTCCGAGGTTTACATTCACCGATGCTTCAACACCTATCCTAGTACCACATTTACTAGTCAAAATACCGAGATCGCCCTCGGCCACGGACTCGGTCTAAGCTTATCAAGAACACCAAATAGTAACAATAACGAGAACGATGCCAAACGCTGCAAACCAACCGAAACTTTCATGCAAGCCATATATTCATCAAATAATAATAAAATCTGGAAGAAAAAAAAGTGAATTTCAATGATATCGCGCGACGATCGAGCGAAAAAATATCCATAATGATTGACGAGCTGACGCGATCACATGAAAAACTGAACAAACAATCGTTTCATGGCTCATGAATTTTACTGACATTTAAATAGATGACAATACGTGAACATAGAATTCAAGTATAACATAACGGAGAGAAAAAAGAGAAAAATACGTAGAAAAACAAGAGGCATGTTTTTTGTATGCACGTGTTGTTTGGAAATTATACATAGTGTTATTCTTACATGCATCACTGAGAACTTGAAACTCGATGAGACGTTTCGGTATGTTCACGGCTGTGTGTTCTCTCTTCTCCAATTTGCCTTATTTTATTTTATTTTTTTCAGGTCAATTGTTTGTCATGGCGAACACGTTCGATATTATCAAGTGTGATATTATCTTTGAGACGGAAAAAAAAAATGAATACACACATAAAATTTCTGCCTGTTGTGTGTTCGCGGAAATCCTGAAATGCTTCTATTGCATTTTTTTTGTATTATTATTATTTGCCATTTGGTTTTCTGAAATGTTAAATGATAGAGCTCGTTGACTTCTCGTCTAATCTTCTAGATATTTTTTTTTTTTCCCTCCTACCCCTTTTTTTTGTATTCTGATCATGGACTTGGGCTCGTTCCAGTGACATGTTCGAGTTGTCCGGTAATCATGCGGTTTTTTTTGTCTCACTCATTTTATCATTGAAGGTCACTGATTGTTTACATGCTATTCGAACGCCTCGAAAATTAATTAAAAAAAAAGGAACAAATGGTGCCCGAAAATTGCGGAGTGAACTAATGAGATCAGAAGGTGATCGGATTTGTTCTTAATAAGGCGAAAAATCCTTGCGAAAGACACTGGCGGATGGTGACGGCATGATATACAGTCATATCCCGCTTATAAACAGATATTAACGGTTTTAGCACACAATATCCAATTAAGCTGGGTATTCGATTAGGCGGGGAACAATTAAATAGTCAGTTAACGCCGTTAGTATAGTTTTTATATTGGAACTGAGGTATTAAATAAAGCTTCTCTTGAGTAAATCACAAATCAAAAATTAACTCGATTTTTTTTTAAATTAAAATGATCACAATATTTAAGATATACACTTTTATTGCCACAGTTTGCGCTTTCAATGAGCATGTTAGCGAACAAAAATAACTTGAAATAACTGAGTACAACTGCTTTAGGTTTTTATCTTAACTGTCAACATATTGGCCATAATTTCTAAATGTTTCTTCTGAAACAAATATTATATACATACCGGTTGATGTGTAAACAGTTTCGTGAATCGCATTAAGCGAGGGACTTAAACATTGTCTTTACGGGAGAAATTTCGGGTCTGGAGGATTTTATTTGTATAAGTGGGTATCCGTTACCCGATTATGTGGGGTTGACTGCATATCACGAGTCTTGAAAATTTCAGACATTGCGGGCCACGTTTGAGCTTTTTCTGAAGCCCGCGAGCCACCAGACCAAATCCTACAGTGTTATCTACAATTTTAAGATAGTATTCAGATTCACAAACACTTGTGTGCAAGGGTGTTTCAACAATTTGGCCAAACGGCTGCCCTCGAAAAACATGCCCATAACAAATATGGGTGTCATATATTTCAAAAATACAGCAACCCAATTAAAAATGCAATTAACAAAAATTATAAACAATATATACTAATGATAAAATATTATACAATGCTCATAAAGAATATAATGGTTGTCTTATTTTAAGTATGGATAACTTCTGGATTTTTTTACTTCGGGTAAGCTATTCCATTTATTAACAACCCTATTAGAGCAAAATTCGCTGCGACACCATAACCTCGCATTGTCCCTTACCAATAGATACTGGTGTCCCCTAAGACAGAGCTGCGGGCCATATTCTGGTCAGGAGGAGGAGGTTATAACGCCCTCGGTTGTAGCGAACTATCAGTGATCAAACGTCAATGATTCTTGGTCCTGACTGTATTTCTCCACAGATAAAAATGTTAAAGCAATTTACCTCGGATATAAACGACACATTTTTCTTCGCTTCGCTTTTCATACATTTTCGTGTGCTTCAGTTTTTATGGCATCCCCCCACCCCAAAAAAAAAAAATTGTTAAAATCAAAACTCATCAAGAGTGCCCGGATGTTGATGGCATTTGCCTTTATTTGGAATCTTTTGCATTTTTATGTCTCCCCTCAACCCTCTTAGGTCCTTCTTCGAGATTTTGGGCATTTTTTGATATTTTCGGGATATTCTTTTTCACTTTTAAATTTTTTGATGATAAAAAGATTTTAAAAATAAATATCAATATTGATTGTATATTCATCCCTTATGAAAACCAATTCCGTGAATTTCTTGAAAAACAAGAAAAAGAAGCTTTCACATGGCTTTCTAACCATAATAGGCATATATAGGATTTTCTCAGGCGTAAGGGCGAGGGGGTACTATAAAAGAAAAACCACAAAAAAAAACATTACCCGCCGAAGTAGACTAACCCAGTGTTTCTCAACCTGGGGCCATACGGCCCCCTTGAGGTCCTGGGATATTCTAAGGGGGGCCACGAGTGAAAATCAGATGAAAGGGGGAGTCATGACAAGTGGTGAAGGGGGGCCCGCAGAGAGATATGAAGAAATTATAACAATTATAAATTATATACAAATTTTCAAATGAAATATGTTGGGGGAAAAAGTGACTAAACTTTCAGAATCCAGCAAAGCTGTCCATGAAGCAGGAGCCATCTAAACCTATGTGGGCATGGCTTGGGATGCTCATGGAGGCCCTTTATGGTCACATATGGTACAATAATTTTTGAGTGTAAATATGTAAGCTGTTTCGATTACGTAAAGGGACGCCCCAGAATATAATTTTGCCCGGGGAATCATTATAGTGAGACGGCCATGCATAGAACCCCCAAAAGAAGGAAGTTCACTGAACTTCAGCCCACGGTAAGGTGCAGACCCATAATGATGTGTCGGTAGAAGCGATTTATTGCATAGGTTCGCTGAATCGTCCAGCATTTCGCACATACCTATTATTCCCATATAATTTGTCCCTTAAGAAAGGTGGCAATCTCCCCTTCCCCCACTTAAATTGATCTTATCTATAAAATTTTTTGTTCATTATAAAAATTTAGTTTGGACTAAACTAAATTCAGTGAGTATAAAGTGTTTCGTTCCTTCATGAGGGTGGGGGCCCTTAGGTAAGACGAGCGGGGCCACGAGAAGAAAATGTGGTTCAAAGTGGGCCATAAGCTAAGAGAGATTGAGAACCGCTGGACTAACCGGTTCATGAGTTATAACTCGCTAATTAGAAAAATGATGAAAAATTGCAAAATTGATGGTTTTTGATGGAAACTAAACGTTGTAAAAAAGTAATTAACATTTTATATATAGTCATCACGCATATTCATGTTGAGGTAAATCGAGAAGCTATCCATACTTAGAATAAGACAATCATAAGTATTCTGTATGGGCTTTGGATAATATTTCATCATGCATATATAGTTGTATATCGTTTGTATTGAATTTTTAATTGGGTTGCTGTATCTTTGAAATATAGGACATCCATATTTGCTATGGGCATCTTTTTCTCAGCCACCTCGTTGGGCATTTTGCCTGTTGTAGTGTTGTATTTGTATTTGTATATGTGTGCCATGTTCAGGTTTTATTTTTTTTTCATTCTTGTGAATGGGATTAAAATCACTGTAAACTTGCTCCAGCCCCCTTGATTTGAAACAGCCAATTTGAAAAATTTCTGACAAGAATCTATGGTTTCCAGTTGTTATAAAACAAATTTCCCGAACTTTTCTAGATAAAATATGGTCAGGCACAATTTAATGAAATTCCAATTCCATGTATTTTGAGTACATGTGATTATTTACATATTTGGAAGGTCTTGACAACGTCACACTCCGTTGTAACTATATATACACCTGGGTTATAATTCCGAAGATTCACAAAACATGCAGCGTCGTTGTAAACGGGTATTTCCAATAAAATGGTCGGTGGGTGACGGCGAAAATCACCGAGTGGCACATTTGGCCCGTGGGCTAGGTCAAAAATACCCCGGATATATATGAAGGGGATTATGCACATCTGGCTGTTGGCGTCGAATGAAGAATCTATAGCATGGGCTATAGATTCTTGAACTTTGGGCTATAGATTATTGAAACTTTGATAACTATTAATTAACATGTTATCTAGCATCAAGCCAGTTTACACATTATCTATTATCAAATTAATATTGTTCTTTTCTTTTACTCTATTTTATCAGAGGCCTAATTCCTGTACGCATGTTTCATGCGTTAGCCTAGGGCAGCGGTTCTTAACCGGTGCTCCGCGGAACGCTTGGGGCTCCGTGTGCACTCTTCGGGGGCTCCGATATTTAAAAAAAACAGTTAATTTGAAAAAAAATAATTATAATTACTTTTAAATAATGGAAACAAATCAGTAACTTTGATGAATAAGTAAAAAAATAGGCCTACGGGGCTTCGCCATAGAAATTATATGCCAAAAAGGGAATCACTGGCCTAGGGTAAGTAAGTTCTCTAGGAATACGTACTCCCACTCCACCATGCCCTTCTAGTGGTGAGCAAGGAGCCCCCCTCCCTTCCCCCACTGTTGTCGAAAAATTCGCAGGTCTAAACCGTTTGTAGAAGTGCCGCTTACGTATTTCTATGTACATTTGAAGCATGGATGTTTAGGAACCACTGGTCTAAAACATTGTTCTCAACTTTCAATGCTTCCCTAGTGGCGCTAACAAATGCATAGTAAGCTTGGCGTATCCCTTGTAGCACGTGGGATGCTTTTTTAAAGAGAGAAATGTGTACGAGATGAGCTTACTCCCCAAACGCGCATATCGTAAATGCTTAGAATTCGTGCGCATATCCTTCGACATGTGTGAAAGCTTACGTATTCCTAAAATTCGTGAAACTTTCATTTCGCTGAGGAGGATCGTGCTTAGGAGACTTGCGTAGCCGTTATAACAGAGATCGTTATAACCGAGTTTGATTACATGTTTTTCTCTTCAACTAGCCAACAACATGATTTGAATTTGGCAAGATGCCCTACCTCACCAAGAAAGCCAGGGATAATAATTATTATCATCAGTGAGACGAGTTGTGGGCTACACTAAGTTTTTTGTCGCACTTTTCTCATTCTAATATTTGCCAGTCATTCCTCAAATTTTACACCCCAAGCCCACGCCCTGCAAATGCAATTGCAAGTAACGCTTTTGGTCAATCACATGCTTACAAATTCTCTAAGTCGTTCTTTTGTTGGCCTAGCTCTTTTTGTCTATATCATTTTCCAAGCCACTTTTTTTCGCATTCCAATGCGTGAACACTGTTTTGGTGACTCGCATGCTTGCAAGCTCTCTAGATCAGTGTTTGAAAACAAGGACCAGTAAAATGTCTGAAACAATTTGACGGACCACTTGCGTCCCATTATAATTACTGGACATTCCCGTGATTTTTATTGTTTTGGTTTTTTTTTAAATATATATCTGTCCCGTATTTTCAACGATACTTATTTGAATCCGTAATATTTACCGAAGTCGTGGATACACTGCCCGCAATTTTTTGGAATTTTAATTACGATTGATGATTGTCGCTACTTCTGAAAATTCTTCTGATGAAAAATAGCGATGTCCCGTATTTTACGGATTACTATTTAAGATACTAGTTTAGCGTATTTTTTCTCAATGAAATATGGTCATCAGATCATTTAAATATTTTTTTTCATCACATACATTTTTTTTTACTGTGATTTTTAACGGCCCTTTATTTCCACACCCTTCTGCAGTTTCAGCAGTAATTCGCGAGTTGCATTTAAAGCGGTAAATTGGCAAAATTTATATAGTGACATCCAATATTTAGGACCGCATTTACCTCTGCATTCTTCTCGATGATATATGTATGAAGTACCAAAGTATGAAGGATTGACTTTACTTTGAACCCATATGTAGGTTACTATTACAACGGATAAATAGTTCTATCAAGTCTGCTGCAGACAATCTATAGCATCGCCGCACGCCACCTCTAGTCCGCAGACCACAGGTTAAGAAATGCTGGTCGAGGTTGCTCATTTGGTCATTCACTGTCTTAGTTCGCCCCCCCCCCCATACGGAGGGGCGGATTTACGGTTTCGTCGCCTGTGTGGGTTTCCCAAGTGTTGTGGTTTTTGACAAGTTAATCCTTAAATCTCCCCCCCCCTCCCCCAAATACTCATCTCGTTATCACGAATGTGACCATAAGTCAATTTATATAGAACGCCAGGGCTACGTCGACCTTGGGCTGAGTGGTGTGCGGCAGGGGGTCCCGTAGTCTGGGGGTGCATTTACGGATTACGCTATAGAAGTTATTTATAAAACTTGAAAAATGCTACCAATCAGCTTAATGGTGGTATTTTTCAAGTTTTATAAAATAACTTCTAGAGCTCAATACCAGCCTTATATAAAGCTGAAACAACACTGCACTGACGTGGCGTGATTTCACGTCATGTCAGAAACGTTGTGAATGGGAATTCCACGTCAAATAATTTCAACATCACAGAATTTCCACGAATAAGAAATTCACAAATTCTCTGACGTGACGTGACAAATGTGTTTCGGCCATAATGTACCGCTTTAAACACCAGACCAGCGTGCACCCCCGTATAATGTCTGATAATATCCCGTGCCATCTGACCTGACGTGGCTACACGTCACGTCATAGTAGTGTGTGCCGGCTTTAAAACGCTCAACTACGACGGTAGGAAAAGCCACGGCATTCTTTCGGAAGCACTTATCATTGTAAATTCAGTCAAACCTCATTAATGAGTCGCTCTTGGGAGAGCAAAAATATGACTTAGCAAGGGAGTGACTCGTTAAACGGAGTACGCCCTAGCTGTGCCTATTCCTGCCCGAGGACAATTGAGACTTCCAAAAAGTGACCCGGTAAGCGGAGTGACGTGCTAACCGGGTGACACACTAATGAGGTTTGACTGTATATCCAGAATATCATTCTGCCGCATGTTACGCACACAAATTCGAGTAATGTCAAAAAAAATTATATTCCCACAGTGGCGTTGGAGCTGCAGGCAAACGTTACAGTCGGAAGATGTGAAACATCCAAGAGCGTCAAACTGACCAAGGGGCAAATAGTGTCAATGTAAGTATAATTCAAACAACCTTTCTCTTTTCCCCTTGGAATAGGGGTTTTTCCCCTTGCATTACCTAATTCCCTCTCGCCGCATTTTATTGGCTAACCCAAAGTTTCCCAAACTTTTCATTCCATCGCCCCTTTTCAGAAATATTTTTCTCTCATCGCCCCCAACTCAAGTGAACCCATAGGATCCTATGTTAATTCCGTAGCTTCTATCGCCCACTTTGGGAAACACTGTTGTGCCGTTGATCCTAGACACATACTTCCAATTAGAAAAAGTATCCAAATAACGTGCAGAACTCAGATGCATCGTTCGTATTGCTAGGGGTTGTATAGTTATTAAGATAATAAAAAAATTATTATTAAAAACTTTTCAACTGTCGCTCCGTCCTCAAGAACCTGTTATCAGACATTTGCTGCCCTGTCTCTCCTGAGGCCAAAAAAAAAAAATCAACGTTTCAAAGTCAAATAACCACTGAGATATTTCAATTCAAAAATCGGAGGAAAGATGGGGAAAAAACATATAAATAAGGGAAAGAAGCGCTGTTCCTGAGGTTTTTTTCTCTTCATTTCCAGTTTTTCAATTCCAATATCTCAGCGGATATACATTTAGAAACATGGAATTTTCTTTGTTGGCCTGAGAAAGAAAACAACAGGGCAACAACTTACTCTAATTGCGTTTTTGAGCACCGGGTGTCAAAATAAAAAGTTTATTATTCCAATGACGACGAGCACCCCTTGCAAACATGAATGACGTGTCCGAGTTCTATCTCTAGTATCAACGGTTTCGCCAGTAAAATGCGGCAAAGGGGAATTAAGCAATCGGTATATCCATGTATAATCCGCATAAATCCCCTCACTTCTACAGTATTTGTGACGCACAATCTGCATCACTATTATATTTATTTTACAGGGTATTAATTATATTGTAATTTTTTTGATAGCTGTTAAAGTATTTATAAATTATTTATTTATATTAATTTCCAATATAACAAATTTGATTAAATTTTCCTAATATTACTAAAATTTAATCAAAAATAACAAATTTAAGTAGCATGGTATACATTTCCGACCATACCAAAATTCATATTACAAGACTAAAGAGAGACTAGATTTTTTCCCCATGTAAAATATAGTTTCAGAAAATCACGATAGATGTCACTGTTCTTTTGTAAGTATGTTGGTCCAGGATGTTTTTTTTATGGGAAAAATCTCCTCTTTCATTAAGAAACATTTAAAAAATTTAATTTACTTTAATTTCTTTTAAATCTTTTTTCTCGAATTTCGTAAATATTTTTATACAGTTTAGCTTTTACGATCTCAGTAGCTGTTTCGTTTCTTCTCCTAATTATAATTTCAACACAACGTGTGCAACTTTTTCCATGATCACAAAAATTTACCCGTATTTCAGTGGTCCAGATGGAAAAATGACACAAGTTCACTTTTCCAAAAAGAAAGAAAAAAAAAATTGAGTTGTTCGCATTATGGCGTGTCTCGTTCGTCAAAATTTTGGAAGGTGACAAAATTTCGTCCATCTCTTTCGGTTTACGAGGAACCAACGGCGGCAAAATTTGCCATAATTCAAAAAAACCACATCATCACATTTTTTGCAAAATATTGCTTACAAATTTGCTAACTTACAAAAGTGAGTTATTAAACTGGTGAAATAAATTAAGAGAATTTGCATATTTTATCGAATTTCATGAAAAGAACTGAACTGAATGTAAAACTATTGCTTCTAGACAAAAATGCAAATCTTGTACGTCAAATACGTAATACGTATGTGTAGGCGCAGCCAGTAAAGAAACAGGCTTTACAAGCGCGCGTAAGTTAAGGCGCATTTCGTTCGCCAGCACACCTCGGCGAATTTCTTGGTGTTATTTTGCAGCAATCGGTTAATTTCAAATTGTAACAGTAAAAATGAGTAACCACCAACGTTTAGATGATGGAATGAGGTGGCGAATTGTGGGGAGGCTAGAAGCAGGACAATCTCAAGTCCAGATTTGTAGAGAGTTCAATTTAACGTGCAGCGTCGTGTGTAACTTATGGAAACAGCTCCAGGATATTGGATTCATCGAGAGAAAGCCTGGGCAAGGTCGTCCAAGAGCCACGACGGCCAGAGAAGATCGCCATTTGTCGATTATAGCGAGGAGTAACAGGAGTGCTACAGCTTCTCAGCTCTCTCGTGACTTGTATGCAGCCACAGGAACCCGTATATCAAGGGTGACTGTCTCCAAAAGACTTCATGAGAGAGAGGGTTGTTTGCAAGAAGACCTGCTGTTTGCGTCCCGCTCACTTCTACGGACAGGAGAATCCGTTTATCATGGTGCAGAGAGCATAGAGATTGGAGTATGGATCAATGGGCAACCGTTCTCTTCACTGATGAGTCCCGGTTCAGCCTAAGCACCGATTCTCGCCGTACGTTCATATGGAGAGAACCAGGGACCCGCTACCTACCCTCCAATGTCCGCGAAATCGACCATTATGGCGGAGGAGGTTTAATGGTCTGGACAGATATCATGTTGGATGGCCGCACACCTCTCCATGTCTTTGAAGGAGGCACTGTGACTGGTGTGAGGTATAGGGATGAGGTCTTGGAGCCCTATGTTCGCCTTTTCAGGGGTGCAGTTGGTCCTGAGTTCATTTTAATGGACGATAACGCGAGGCCACATAGAGCTCTTCTGCTCGACGATTTTCTAGAGAGTGCGGATATTCGCCGGATGGATTGGCCAGCCAGATCTCCAGACCTTAACCCTATACAGCATGTCTGGGACGCTCTGGGGAGGGCAATTGCAACTCGCAACCCTTTCCGGGAACCATCCTGGGAATGAAAACAGCGTTGCTGAACGAGTGGGACCAATTGCCACAGGAAATGATAAACTGCCTTATTTCAAGTATGAAATCACGCTGCGAGACCTGTATATCTGTAAAAGGGGACCGTTACCCATCTATTAACCCATTTTTTTTGTTTATCCTGTAACCGCTGTTTCATACCTTCCGACTCCAACGAGTGTTACGCACGATCATGCGTGTGTATTACAATTATTGAATTGTTATTTGTTTTGTATTGTATCAATGTATGTACATATCCAATTTCATTAAAATCGGTACAGTAGTTCTAGAGATAATCGACCAAGTCTGCAAATTCTCTTAATTTCTTACACCAGTGCATATTTTGACATCTGAGCACAGATTTTGTACCATAATTATTTTTTTTTCAAATCATTTTAATGGGATATATTCTGATTAGCATGTAACACATCGGTGTTGGGATACATACAAAGTTTAAAGTCATTTCAACAAGTGATGTTGGAAAAAAAAAGTCCCTTACGTTAGGGCTGGACAAATCCCAGGCTCCAGGTCTCCATGGCGACTAAAGAAATTGGTACTAGCTCCTAACATTTTCTTCGTACAGTTGCTGCTCTTCCTACAGTGAAAAGAACATTTCACCCTGTAGCGCGGGCAACGCGAATGTCGCGTTTCACGTATTCTAGAAAATTTCGCGGGGGGGGGGGGGTACGTACGCTAATGCGCGTTTTATATACGTAGAGGATTAAAATACCTGCGATTTTATATAGAAAAATAATTCAAAAACTGCCCGTGGATGTGGAGGGTTAATGGAAAAAGAAACGGCATTCAAAGTGATTGGCAGCGGTCTATATTAAAATATTTAAAAATATATATCTGGTGAAAAATATAGAACGAAAAACTCGTAAGGAGTTGGACGCAGAAAATTGCATAGTATTGTATTTAAAAATCAAAAAATAAAAAAAGCGAGATGCAAATGCCTTTTCTGGCAAATTTGCGTGCACCAACCCCTTGATTACTTTCAAAGTACACTGCTCAAAACAATTAGGGGAACACATGGTTTTAACAAAATTACGCAAAGATGTATAGCGATAAGTAACATAAATTGAATCATCCATAATTTAAAGCCTAGCAGGAAACGGAAGAAGAAAACTTCATATGCAAATCAAAGTTCATGACGTCAAAAACCAGAAAAAGGAGATAAGGGCAGAAATCGGGATGTTGCAGAAACGTCTGTTTTACTGTGAAATTCGATTGCGCAGTATTTTTTTTTGAGACAAAATGACTTGAGGATGTCTCAACAACGTGATTTACCGGAATCCATGGCATGGCGTGTTATGGGCAGACTGGAATCCGGGCGAACACAACGTAGTGTCGCGGACGCTGTTGCAGTCGCCAGAAGTGTTGTTGCAAGGCTGTGGAATCGATTCCAAGAAACAGGAAATGTTAGACGTCGACCAGGGCAAGGTCGGCCACGCGCCACTACAGCAACTGATGACCGGTATGCACGGTTAACAGCCTTACAGAACAGAGAATGCTACGCAGCTGCAAAGACGGTTGCTCTTGGCAACAGGACGAAGGGTGTCCAGCCAAACAGTACGTAATCGGCTTCATGAGGGAGGGCTCTATGCACGTAGGCCAATGGTCTGCATTCCGTTGACCCCACGCCACCGTGCGGCCCGAAGAAGATGGGTTGCTGAACATCGAGATTGGGAGCAACATGATTGGAGCCAAGTGCTGTTTACAGACGAGTCCCGATTCAGTCTGGATCGTGACACCCGACGTGATCTGGTATGGAGGGACAGGGGCACTCGAAATAACCCCGCATTCGTTCGTGAAAGGCCGCTGTGGTGGTCGAGTGGTTATAGTGCCGGACTCGTGATGCGAGGATCCTGGTTCGAACCCCACAGTGGTGGTCGGCTGAAGTTGGTTTTCTGTGGTTCCCAACTTCAAGGCGCAAATGCGAGCCGATCTCCCCGTTAAAAAGTCTCGCCACAGAGAGCAACAGTCCTACAACGGTAAATCATTCAACCATAACACTTCACTCATAGTTAGAAAAACTGGGGGCAGATGACAGCACTACACATAACAAGCATTGCACAGAAACAAACTTTACGTCAGGTTGCACTACACGTACACGCACATCCCCGCATGTACCGATTCGTTGGGGGGTTCCGCGGGGGGCGGGGGTGCATGTGTGGTGTAGCAGTAGTAGGTAGGGCCTCCAAAAAATGGCTCGGGGATCCATGATGTTCTTAAGGCCCCTTTCACACGGAGCGGATGCGGAAGCGGGTCCGCATACCCTTTACTATTTTTTCGCAATTTTTGTAACTGTTTTTCTCCTTCACCCCTGATTCAGTGCCCATATGCAGCCTAGAGGTATTCTTTGGTGGTTTAGTCTAGAGCCACATAGAATATGGGAATAAAGATGTCTTCATTCCGATCCTCACAAGTAGTCGATGGGAGAAAATGTCTTCAAATATTTTCAAAATATTTTGAAAACAAATCTGTCCTTTCCGGAAAAATATGAAAGAAAAATTCCAAAAACATCCAATATTCGAAAAATCCAATCCAAAAACATCAAAAACTAATATGTTCCTAAAAAAAAAATTCAGGAGATATCAAAGAATTTGCAAGTAGAAAAAAAGGGGAGGGGTGGGGACGTTCAAAATGTCTGTGCTTAGAAATATTCACATCACAATTCTGTCTTAGGCCGGGATTACAGTATAAAAGTTTTATAAAAGTTAGTTTATAAAACTTGAAAAATGCAACCGATAGGCCGATCAGTTAAGTTCGCTCGAATGTAACAGATGTGTTTATTGATTACATTTTTCAAGTTTTATAGTGTAATACCAGCCTTAGGCCGGGATTACACTATAAAAGTTTTACAAGATATACGGAAGACTGGATGTTGTGAAGATATTTATTATTTCAGATGTTTATTTTTTAAGGAAGGAAAAAACTCATCTCTGCCTCTACCGGGAGTCGAACCCGGGTCCCTCGATTGCCGGACGAGTGCTCTGACCACTAAGCTACAGAGGAGATAGAGATTTTCCTTCGCTAGAGCGTATATATGCCGAACGGAACCGTGCAATGGACGGTGAAACCGATCAGCTAATAGCTCATGGACGACGAGCCACCAGAGGGCTATATATATGACATGAATGTCGCTTGTATTAACAAGTGGAGAGCGACATTCATGTCATATATATAGCCCTCTGGTGGCTCGTCGTCCATGAGCTATTAGCTGATCGGTTTCACCGTCCATTGCACGGTTCCGTTCGGCATATATACGCTCTAGCGAAGGAAAATCTCTATCTCCTCTGTAGCTTAGTGGTCAGAGCACTCGTCCGGCAATCGAGGGACCCGGGTTCGACTCCCGGTAGAGGCAGAGATGAGTTTTTTCCTTCCTTAAAAAATAAACATCTGAAATAATAAATATCTTCACAACATCCAGTCTTCCGTATATCTTGTATTAACAAGTGGAGAGCGACATTCATGTCATATAAAAGTTTTGTAAAAGCTCTTTGATAAAACGTGAAAAATTCAACCAATATTATCTTATTGGTTGAATTTTTTGAATGCAAAATGTGTGTGCGTGTGTGTGTGTATGCACCGGTTGCATTTTCTGGAATGCAACCGATGCGCCTATTGGTTGAATTTTTCAACTTTCATAAAAGTTCTTTTATAAAACTTTATAGTATAATCCCGGCCGGATTACACTATAAAAATTTTATAACAATTATTTAAAAAAAAGCAACTAATAAATTTATCGGTTGCATTAGAGCAAATGCAACCGATAAATTTATTAGTTGCTTTTTTCAAGTTTTATAAAATAACTTTCATAAACCTTTTATAGTGAAATCCCATCCTTAGATTAGTCACTTCTGAAATATAAAATTTCATTTTTTTAAGTTTATAGACTAAATATTGAGTAAAATAAACTTGTAGGTATCGGGGGAACCACCAAAACTATTCAAGCGCTAGGGTCTTCAAACGTCTTAATCCGGCCCTGAGTGAACACCGGACGTGGATAACGTTGTTTATGAAAAGTATTTTTTTTAAAGTTTAAAAAAATTAAAAGATAAAAAATTTAAAAAAAATAATATTTAAAATAATATTTCAGATTTTTATATTTTTAAATAATTTTAAAAATTTAAAAAGAAAAAAATTAAAATTTTTAAATTAAATTTAAAAGTTATTAAAGTATGTAGTCAATTAAATATTCGTAATGAACAGAACGGCTTATAATTTTGGTCCCGTCAGTGGCCGTTGTTGGCAGGTTTTATTGTATAAAATTGTGAAATATGGACAAAAGGCAGTTAAAGTTGCTATATCTCCATCTCATAAGGAAAGGGAGGGATTGACGTATGTAGGTACATTATATTAATGAGCAGGGACCATCATATGGTGTTTTATGATGGTCATTTTATCATTATGGCAAATAATTAAAAAAAAATCCGTGAAAAATCACCTTCAAAAAGCACCCAAAGATGCGGACGAATTCGCTCCGCATCCGCGTCGTCTGAATAGCTCCGAATAAACCTATTGTCAAAACTTCTATGTGCGGATGCGGAGCCCGCACTTAGGTTTTGACACATGCGGACGACGTCCGGACCCGCATGAACATTTCCTAGGTGCGGAGATTTTTCGGCTCGTCTGAAAGGCGCAGTATATTCCAATTGTTAAAACTTCTTCCGGACCCGCATCCGCTCTGTGTGAAAGGGCCCTAAGTCAGTCACCTCGTTGGGCAATTTGCCTGTTGTGGCGTTGTATTTGTAATACAGACGAGCTGGTTGGATGGTATGGGGTGGAATCAGCATAGGCGGAAGTACGGACCTGCATATCACTCGGAATGACACTTTGACGGCCCGAAGGTACGCAGACGGGATACTGCGACCTCATGTCATCCCTTACACTGGAGCCATTGGAGATTCCTTTGTTTTCCAGGATGATGCCCGACCGCATAGAGCTCGTCTGGTGGAGAACATGTTTGAAGCTGAAACAATACAGCGTATGGAATGGCCAGCGTGCTCTCCTGACCTGAATCCTTGGACGACACATTGCTGCGCGACCAAGGCCACCTGTTACTGTCCGAGACTTGCAGATTGCACTTCTTGAGGAGTGGAACAGTATTCCCCAAAGTCTGATCGATAACCTCATCGCATCCATGGCAAACAGGTGTGCAGCAGTCTTAGCTGTTCGAGGAGACCACACGCCCTATTAAAACTCATGCATCATGTCTAAACAGTACTTTTTTTTTATCGTTTACATGTAACCAAATTGTTGCCCTAAATCATCTTTTCATGTTTTTTCCATATTTTCAAAGAATTAAAGCTTAATTCCAAATTTTTTTACGTCTTTTTTCTGTATTGCGCATTGATACGCTTGCCAATACGTGGCTTTCTCGCACGGTTTTCTTCACTTTTTTGCTTGCTCCCCTAATTGTTTTGAACAGTGTACAACGAACTTTTTACGGGCAAGATATAGGGATCCCGCTGTGTTCTTCTCACATAACAAGCACTACACACAAACAAACTTAATGTCATGTTTCACTACACGCACATTCACATATGTACGAATTCGTTAGAGGTTCCGCAGAGGAATATGGACGAGGTGCTTGTGTGGTTCACTGGTGTTCTTCTCAACCTTTCCGCATTTCCAGATCGCAGTGGAAAAATCTCCGCGGACTTGCTGCGAAAATTCGGAAAAATAATTTTTGGGACTAACAAAAATAAGTAATCGTGAGAGATAATTTGCGGACTATTAAATAATAAGTAAGAGGAATAATTTGGGAACTGCAAAGAAAGAGGGAGAGAGAGAGAAAGTACATACAGGGTGGGCAAAAAGTTCGTAGAAACATCAAAACTTCGTAGAAACCGGAAAAAATTACCGAAATAAGAAACGGTTCGTAGGGTTAGCATCGCTAGGGTCACGGGAATTTTTTTAAGACGGGGGGGGGGGAATACTCAAACAGACGATAGGGGGCGCTGACGTGCACGAGTCAAAGAAAAGATTCACAAGTAACGAACAGAATGCCTCTAGAGCGTTTATTACAGCAGTATGTGTCCCCATGACCACCACCACCACCACAGGAGACAACACATTGCAGGCGAGTCACAAATCCAGCAACGGCAGAGTGCAGCAGGTCCACATACACGGTTTACAACGGTGAACTGATTGTAGATTATGATAGAAAGTTGTTATAACTGTCTCATTTGCATATTTCCACCGCAGTTACTCGTACCAACTAGTGCTACCTATCGGTTGTTTTTGAATTAATTTTCCCCCGTCTTAAAAAGAATTCCTGTGATCTAGCGATGGTCACAGTCCCTACAAACAGTTTTTCATTTCGGTTTTTTTCCGGTTTCTATTCATTTTTAAAGTTTCTGCGGACTTTTCGCCCACATGGGAGGAAATAGTTTGAGGATTGGCAGAAAGAAAAGTAATTTCCGGGCTGCGGAAAGTGGGAAAACTTGCGGACCATCACAAAGTGCATAAATAAGAACCTTTCTTTAGACCGTACTTTATTTAATAAATCTGAAATCATATAATAGCTACTTAAATTGAAGGGAACGTTTGAAGACACTCGGCATATACGAACATGAACACTTACATGGTCTACTTCTGCCACATCTTAGGCACACATACTGAACCCATAACCAACGGGCCAGATGTGGTCCCGTGTCATTTTATGTGGTCCGTGACCTCAAACCAAATTTCCTAAAAATGAACTAAGCGGCCCGTTTCCAAATCACTTAGTGACGCGCAGAATATTTACAGATCAAATTAGAGACCAGTAACATAGTTCCAGACCACTTAAGTAACCCACGAGCACTTGAGTGACCGATGGTGCAATTCCGCATCACTCTTGCGGCGCACTTCCATGTCATTTGAGTGGCCTGCTGCATATTTACGAACCTCTCAAATTTCTCGTGGCACATTTACAGATCACTTAGGTGGCCCACGGTGCTGTCCTGCATCATTCAAGTGTCCTGTGGATCATCCCCATATCACTTTAGTGACTGCAGCACATTTACAAATCGCTTAACTGTCCCTCGGCACATTTATAGTTGACTTAAATTACCTGGGGCGCTGTTTCGGAATGCTTAACCCCTCCCCCCCCCCGACAAATTTACAGATCACTTGAGTGACCGGGCACACTTTCAGATCTTTCTTTCTTTCAAACCGAGCACAACTCAGGTCTATCACCATCTAAGGGCGATTTACTGCCTAGTGAGTTGTGCCGGAGGTGTAACTGTGTGTGTACCTAACAGTCTGAGTGCGTATGTAGTGAAGTGTTATGATTGAATTACATTTGTAGGTCTGTTGCTCTCTGTGGCGAGACCTTTTAAAGGTGAGATCGGCTCGCATTCGCGCCTTGAAGTTGGGAACCGCAGGAAACCGACTTCAGCCGACCACCACTGTGGTGACGGTGGGGTTCGAACCCGAGACCTCGCGACGCGAGTCCGTCACTATGACCACTCGACCACCACTGCGGCACACATTCAGTTCACTGAAATTGCTCGCAACACATTTATAGATTATTTAAGTACCCATCCGTGCTTTCCCACATCACCGTGGCCCGCACATTAAGTGGCCCTCGACCCTCATCACGGACTGTATTTCATTAATTTAATCTGAAATCATACAGTAGGTACTTAAATTGAACGAAATGCTTCTCGAACCGGCAAAAAAATTCCTACGCACTTATTGGTGACGATCATTTCCGTAGAAAATATTTCCCACTAAATCAAAAAGCCACAGAAGAATATACAAGATTCTCACATTGAAAGACTGGTTATTTGTGGAGATGAAGATTACAAGCAAGAAAATCCATCACTGCCCACACGGGTATTAACAAGTAGAGAGGACATTTCTATATGCAAGTATATATAGGTCTTTTCTCAGTAAGCGGTAGTTTAGATCATTCAGATGGCCAGTGATATCGACAAGAAATGCGAAATCTCTCACCCAATTTTTATTTTCAAACTTTCCAATAAGTTCTCCTTTGGATTTTACGAATTCGTCAATTTCCTCTTTCGTGGAAAACGGGTGCTGCTTTCCTTATCAGACATTCAGAAGAGCAAAAAGTGGACACATTAGTCCCCACCACCTTGTTACTACTACTTAAACCAGACATGCACCTTTTCCATATTCCTCTGCAGAACGTCTAACAAATTGGTACATGTTGATGTTTTTTTAAACTATATTGTAGTGTATTAAATTTTTTATTACTATTGTGTGCAGTCAAATTGGTTTTTGCACCTGATGTCTACAAAATTCCATCAAATTGAAGTATATTTAGTATTGTTTTTCATACAAACCCCAGAATTTCCTTTTTAATTCATCAAAAAGTATATTCTGGTCTCTTAGACATACTACTACGTTACCAAACACCAACTCCGGCTATATCACTATTGCAGTTTACTGCCATTAATGAGATGAGTTGGACATCCATATTTTTATGGGCATCTTTTTCTCAGCCACCTCGTTGGGCATTTTGCCTGTTGTGGCGTTGTATTTGTATTTGTTGGAATGTGTGTGTGTGTGTGTGCAGTGAACTTTCCGTGAAGTTTGTTTCTGTGTAGTGCTGCTGTTTGTCATGTTCTTTCCTGACAATTTACACTTTATGTTAAGCACTTGCTGTCATTTCTGTTCGGTGCTTGCATGCGCCATGTATGTATGTTTTCTTTCAGGTGGCAAAGGAGCTGAAGCGAGTGATTGGCAACCGAGATCCCACGGGTCCATCTGCGGATGGATTGGTGGGGACGGAGTGCGGTGGTGGCATGGATGGGCACGGGCTGCCGGAGGGGGACGGACGTTTGGTTCCGTTGTTGCTCCTTTGGGCGATGAGTGGCGGACGGGGGTGTTCTTTCGTGGACTAGTGGAGCCGAGGGCCGTCGAAATGTTTTTGCTGGGTGGGTCGGAGATCTGGCGGGCGGTCCACCTGCGCTTGACCTTCTTGACCATCGGGGGTTTCCGGGAGCTTCCCGGAGTGTGGCTGCTTGGGATGGAGTGGGTCCCGGCGGGCGGGCCGGTGGCTTGCGAGTCCGGGGATGTTCGCCGGGCCCGGATGTCAGGAGAATTCTTCCAGCATGGCCCAGCCGCAAGGTTATCCGCTTATATCCCTCAAGGGACAGAGCGGGGGCCATGTTTGGTGTTATGTGTAGTGCTGCCATCTGCAACAATTTTTTAAACTCTGAGTTTTTTCTCAACGCATAGTGAGTGAAGTGTAATGAATCAATAATTGTAATGTTGTGGGCCTGTTGCTCTCTCCGGCGAGACTTTTTAATGGGGAGATCGGCTCACATTCGCGCATCAAAGTTGGGAACCTCAGGAAAACAACTTCAGCCGACCACCGTATGAGGTTTGAACTCTGAGCCTTGCTATGCGAATTCGTCACCCTGACCACTCGAACACCACAGCAGCCCCCGCCTTGTTAGGGAAACAACCTGTACCCACTTATGCTTTTGCGGAAGGGGAGAGCTTATGTGACTTGAGCCCTTAAGGTCCAGTTTCTATAGGGCGTTGTATTTAAATCTACTTTAAATTTAAAAGTTTTTAAAAAACTTTTTTTTTTTTTGTAAATTTACTTGCGTTCCCTCTACTTTATTAACTGTAACCCCCAGGTGGTTGCTACTTACAGTTTGGGCACCACTGATATAAGAAAACCGTCCAGGAGGGCTCTCACTCGTCCTACTTTTTGGTGAAAAGGTCCCGCTTTTGTCATACTTTCTAGTTTTTGTCCTACTTTTCCTGCCTTTTTAATGAAATCCTATCAACAAAATTTGTATATGGATTTTAATTGAGAAGGGAATCATGAACATAATGCCAAATAATACAAATGTAGTAGATTGCAAGATCAAATGATCAAAAATGATCACTTCCCCCCACGAGGACTCGAACACCGGTCTGTGTGTTCGATTTTTTTTGTGAAATTTATACGTATCTCTATGATCTTTAAAATCCCTTGGCATCTTTCTTAACCCTTGAATGCATAGCTTTGTATATGTACAAATCCTTCCAACGTTCATTACTGCTGTCAGTTTGAAGATAGAAACTCGGAATCGCGAAATGTGAGGTCTTTCCATTGTGTGCGTCTAGTGTTTCTTGGCTGGTATTACACAATATAAGTTTCATAAAATGTCATTTATAAAACTTGAAAAACAAATTCAACCAATAAGGCTATCGGTTGCATTTTCTCGAATGTAACCGATAACCTTATTGATTAAATTATTCAAGTTTTATAAATGAACTTTTATGAAACTTTTATAGTGTAATATCATCCTTAGTGTATCTTTCCATTTGAATTTGCTTTGGATAGTAGATGTTCCAATAAATGACAGCAGCTCTTTGTTTGTTGCAGAGCATAAAGATTAAGACAACCATAAGTATTCTTTACGGGCATTGTATAATATTTTATCATGTGTATATATTGTTTATAATTGCATTTTTAATTGGGTTGCTGTATTTTTGAAATATGTGACATCCATATTTGTTATGGGCATCTTTTTCTCAGCCACCTCGTTGGGCATTTTGCCTGTTGTGGCCTTGCATTTGTATGTGTGTCTTGGATTTTCGCTAATTTGCGGAAAAATGTTTTGTTTTCGTTTTTTTTTAAACTGGAATCTTCCAACTCGATTTTTTTGAATCGCAAAAATCGGTAGAGTCCTGTAAGTGCCAATGCGGCCTTTATTTCATCAACCGTCTGTCGTAGAGATATGGTACCAATTTGAAAAATGGTCAAAAGGCGTTCAAAAATTACCCTGTACCAGTTTGTGAGAGTGCAGTATACAGAGTGCCACAAAATTGAAAAAGATCTAAATTTTTATACGATCCCCCTTGTCCTCTATCTTCCAGTTAGAAAATTGTTATCTCCTCAGGCCAACAGAAAAAATTCCATGTTTCTAAGTGTAATATTCACTAAGATATTTTTGAATTCAAAAAAGGAAGGGAAAGTTATGAAAGGACAGCATAAATGAGGAAAAGCAGAATTGACCGTTAGTTCTTTTGCTGTTCTTTCATAACTTTTCTCTGGTTTTTAATTCCAATATCTCAACGAATATTGCACTTGGAAACGTGGATATTTTTGTTAGCCTTAGGAGACAAGGCAACAACTTTCTAATTGGAAGTTAGAGAATGGGTGGGGGAGGGGGTATGTATAAAAATATTTAGATTTTTTTTTTATTTTGTGACACACTGTATTTTCACTCTCTAAACTGGTGTAGGGTGATTTTTGAACGTTTTTTTGAGAATTTTTTTAAGTTGGAATCATACCTCTACGACGGACGGTCTCGATAAAGGCCGCATGAGCAGCACTTGCAAGACATAATATGTTTATTAACTATGAAAAACATTATCTGCTTGAAAACAAAAATTTTACTTTTAAGGATTGAAGCTATTTGTAATAATCTTTTATTGCAGGTGTGGTGTTTTCATGGCTCTCTTCGTCGTGCTTCTCGCAACAGTTTTCGATCTATTTTTCAAGCTAAGACCAACCGGCAGCATAAACAGCAGCAACGGCTCTCGCTCGAGAAGCTCAGAAAACCACAATCAGGGTAAGTTTCTACATCGTTACTGATTCAAGTTGTATTAGTTTCAGTGGTATATATCATATACAGTGGAATTTCGGTTAACGAGTGGTTCGTTTAACGAACAATTCGCATAGTGAGCAAAAATTTCGAACAAACTTCGATTCGATTAACGAACGATGATTCACATTAGCTGCCATGCTTTGTTTATTTATTTTCAGTATATCGCAACTGCGCTGATGGCGTTTGTCCATCTCTTTCGCCTACCACGTGCTGTGAAAAATTGTGGGTAATATTTTCCCCTAGTATCTGGTCAGCGTGCTCAACTAACCCGTACGAACGTGACTGTTTTCGATACGAAACTTCATGTAGATAGATAGAATCGCTCATTACCTCGGACTGATGCAAAGCACCTTACTTCCGTTACCTCAAAAGAGGCAGAGTTGTGATGGAAAAAGTTAAAGATTTATAGCAGTGGATCCCATTGCCCCGTGCTCGCAAGTATCGAATCTCTCGCGTCGTTCTCCCCATGAAAACAGCCATCAACTCGTTGCAACGTACAAGACATTTGACTGAAATGGACAGCTGAACCCAATGCCTAGGGAGAAAAATTGCACGTGCGCCCAGTGGCACATAAGGGCCGGAGACCACAGCCTGGGATTTCGAAAAAAAATGTGGACAAGAAAGAAGAAGAAGAAGTTGGCAAGTTGAAGGGGGAAGAGATTTGAGAATGGTCTAAATACACAATGTATACAAAATATATATACATATCGTCTCGACTGTGACGGAAAACGAAGAAACAAAGCCTCCGTCCATAGTGATGGGCCGTTTTGCTTCTCTTTCCTTTTACAGAATATGCAACATACGCACACAGAAAACAAGTTGTAATCCGGTTTATATGTGCTTGAAGTGGTTTTTTTTTAAATTCTGATTTGACATAACTGTAGTGTAGGTTAATTGGATAATTGACTTCGAGGCATAGCTCATGAACAAGGGAAAGCATTTCCGAAAAGATTGTGTCCTTGGAGAAGACCATGGGACTGACTTACTCACCGAAACGACGACCCAGTCCATATTCCGAAGAATTTCTAACCGATAGGTCACCGCCGGGGTAAAAAATACTATGACAATGGAAGGAAGAGTCAAGATGATGTGAATAATCAAAGTATCGAAAAATACACGAAAACAGTTAAAAGCAAGGGCTTCAGGGAAAGAAAGAAAATGTACATTGCTTACAAAATTGGGTATGCAGGAAATTGCATCTGGCACTACTGGAAAGGAGGAAAAAGTGCGTGTGTGACATACTTTGTATATAAAACTACATTTTATACTAAAACAAGGGCTGGAGAAAAGAAATGTATGCTTGCAAAATTGACTTTGCATGAAATCACTCCTGACACTACTGAATAGAATGTAAAAGTACATGACATGCTGAATAAAAAAAAAAGCGAATGCATATAAATTTAGTGACTGGGAGAAGAGTATGGGACTGGAGGTGCTTGAGCCCGACATTCAAGAACTAGTGGAGCAGCATAGTCATATCCACAGATGAACTGATGGATGTCTATTGCACGCAACAGCAAAAGCTTATGCACGAGATCTCGTGTGAAGAAGACAAAGAGAGAAATGAAGAGTCCCTCACTTCAAATGAGATTAATACACGTGTAGAGAACGTGGGAATCTGTGCTAAACTTTGTCGAAGAGAACTACCCCAAGTAAATCTGTACCAGTGCAAGCAATAAATCTGTCCAACGATTGTGTAATTTTCCATTGCAGAGAGGCAAAAGCAAGTGTCGTAGATAGGGTTTCTTTTAAAGTCACAAAATTACAGACGGTGAGTGTACAGGTCGTAAGTCGTTCTAAACTCTCTCTGATCGTTTAGAGTAAGTTAATTCCTAAACATTATCGAATTGTATGTTTATTTCTGGCATTATTATCATTTTAAATATTGTATTGTATTACGTATTATATTATTATTGTGTCGCGTTATTCAATGAATGACGTTTTTATGAATCATTTTCATGCCAATGAATTATCCAAGTTTCCATGATTTCCTATGAGGACATTTGATTCGGATAACGAGCACGTTGGCGGAACGATTTAATATTGTCAGCCAAAGCTCCACTGTACATGTCTTGAGATAAAACGACGAATTTTGTATTCCCTTTATTACTAGGATGCGTGCGCCGCGTCTGTTCAGCCTTCTCCTTGTACCAGAACACGCAGTCAGTGCTGAAGACGTCCCTCCCGGAGGACCATCTTCCAGTTATTCACGGCATCAAGTTCCTGAGCATTACGTGGATTATGCTGGGACACGTTTACTACTGCAAGGATTATCTAACTTTGGGTGACTATAATTATCATTATTTTTCTTTTTGAATGTTGACTATTAATGTCATCGAGCATTTGATTTTGATTCTTAACATGGTACTTGATGAATACACCGATTTCCGACCAAGCTTTCTAAATTAATGGTCCAGAGTTGAAATACTTCATTTACAGAAAAAAATATCCGGCATTGACGAGGTGTCTCACCTCCATAGAAGCCTCTTATTGTAACATTGGCATACCCAGATATCGTGAAAAGTTGATTTCTCAAGGAGCACTATTTTATGTACCGCTTTTTCGAGGCTTAGTTCGTCCTGGACTGGAGTATGCTGTAAGGTTTTGGAGACCATACCTACAGAGGGACATAGACTTGGTTGAAGGGGTGCAGAGAAGAGCTACGCGTGTCCTTATTGGCACACAGGGCTTGAGTTATGAAGAAAGACTTCATTTTTTGAATATGTTTACATTGGATGAACGCAGGTGTCGAGGAGATATGATCGAAGTGTTCAAAATTTTCAATGGGATGGATAGGATGGACCATGAACTTTTAGTACACCGCCAATCGACTGCTTTTACAAGGGGACACCAGTATCGATTGGTGAGGGACAATGCAAGGTTATGGTGTCGCAGGGAATTTTTCTCCAATAGGGTTGTTAATAAATGGAATAGCTTACCCCCGGAGGTAGTAAATTGTAACACAATTGACACGTTTAAAAAGAAATACGATAAACATGTTGGGGTAAATCGAGAAGCTATCCATTCTTAGAATAAGACAACCATAAGTATTCTTTATGGGCATTGTATAATATTTTATCATGTGTATATATTGTTTGTAATTTGTGTTAATTGCATTTTTAATTGGGTTGCTGTATTTTTGAAACATATGACAACCATATTTTTATGGGCATCTTTTTATCAGCCACCTCGTTGGGCATTTTGCCTGTTGTGGCGTTGTTTTTGTATTTGTATTTGTATTTGTATTAGTTTGCACCTGCTGAAAATCGGAACAAAGTATACTTTAATATTTTGTAAAGAGTTTAACCACTTAAAGGGTTAAATATACAGGGTGTCCCATAAATTCGTTAATAGTTTACATTTGAATACAGTTTGCAAGAAGTTATTCTCACGAAGAGGGATTATTTTGGTACAGAGAAAAATAATATATCGTTCAAATTTTTGTCGGAAGAGAGTGTTTCAAGAATTATTGGATCTGAACCTTTCTTCAATCTCTTTTGTGTTCGAAAAGTTCATCTGATGATTCGATTCGTGGCTGAGGTAAAACAAATTCACCAACGGTGGTGCTTCGTCCACCAATGTCAACATCGCAATTGAAAACTTTTGTCTATATAACGGGAACATTCACAAATGAGTTTTTAATTATACGTCTTGCATTTTATAGGACTCTGGTTGCATATTAAGAGCTTTCGACAGCACCCTCTTTCGACAAAAATTTTAACTATATTTTTTCTTCTGTATCATTAAAAAATCTCTATATAAAAAATTCGTTGAATTTTCGAAGAATCAACTTAATTTCATCGGGTAACGTCGAAAATCTGGTAATTGACTTTCATTTGAGGAACAACAAGGCCATGCGATTAGCAACAACCTACAAACCGCCGAATAACGAAATGGACTATGATTTGATCAAAAAAATCTTCCAAACACAGAACCAGTGCATTGTCATGGGAGACTTTAATCTAAAAAATAAATTCTGGGGTTCCAGAATAAACACCAGACAAGGTATAGCCTTCAAAGATTACTGTGATAAAAATGCAATCAGTGTTATTGGTTCAGACATACCCACGCATTATCCAAAGGTACTAAATCACAGACCAGATGTTCTGGACTTTGCAATCACCGGAAAATGTTATCATCAGATTACTTCAGAGGTGCTTTACAAACTGAATTCCCACCACCGCCCAGTGAAATTGAATGTTGACCTCAGAATCAACTCATCTAGAATGAAAATCAAAAGTATCAACTGGCAGAAATACCAACGTAATCTTCAAGAGATTGAAATTCTTCAGTATAATTTCCGACGATATTCAGCAAGCAGACGATGCCACAAAAGAATTAACGAAACAAATACAAAGAGCCATAGAAGAGGCAACAACAGAAAGAGGAAAGAATATGCAACCTTTAAAACTACCAGAGGAACAGCAAGTATTGATTTCTTATACGAGCAGTTATGATGAGCAGTTTGAAGCAAATTTGTTTTTAGTTGAATTCCCGTACATTTATATTGCATGTTGAAGTTACGCAACCCATGCAAAAATCAAGAGTTTTGTTTTCACATTTTGTGTCACCTACAGGTTGAAAAATCGTAGCATCTTTTTTTTTTTTTCTTTGATGGCTCACGAGCAGTGTTACATGATCCAGAGCACACGGAACTTGCGCAAGGACGAAAAATGATGAACGCAGCTCTTCATTAATAAGATTTTGAAGGAACTGCATTCGGAAAATAGTTTTGCTGTTCACAGCTCTCTACGAAAACCAGGAATTTGTTCTAGCGAGATCTAGGATGTTGTAGAAAATATGGACAAGCCACCTCCGTGATATTGCCTTCACCACATATTTTCTGTGCATTTTGCCGTCTCTGTCTACGCCAAATTTTGTTGAATTGTAGCATGAAATAGTTTCTGAAAGCTGTTTGAGACTACTAGTGTGTCGATATTGACTCGGATGAAGCGTGAAAGTAATGAACCTGAGTAATCAAACATTTTCGTCCTTTTTCCCATGATAAATTTTCATCATGGCATCATTGTTTTTTAGTAATAACGTTTCATGCAACTGCAGTCGCTAAAAAATTGGAGAGAATTCCCTTGATTGAAGATTCAAAAATGAAATTTCTCTGATTTCTGAAGAGAGTCTTTGCGTGCCACTACTGATATCATGACGTGCAACGCTCCGGCCACCCGTGATTCATAGCGCCCGTACTGGATGGATTTCTCTCTATACATAAAACGGAACTCAGCAAATTGTTTGTATGCAAATGGCTAGGTGTGGCCAATTGGTCTTTTACGTTAGCTGTCCATTGATGCGATCATCATGGCGCCATCTGTCTTTCACAAATGGATGCAGTACCTCCGTGTTAAGAAAGATATCTACAAAAAGACCAGGTATATTTCAATACTTGTGAAATTTTGGAAAGTTCTTCGGAACGTTATAGGTGGATGCCTTATTAATATCGGCTACGGATACAGCATGTCTCAACATATGTTGCAAATCTTTAAGGGGTTAGGTGCACGCAAATTTTCCAAAAAAATTCATTTTACAATTTTTCAATTTTTAAATACTATTAAATTTTCTGCGCCTGTGTTGAAGTTTTTGTTTTACCTGTACATTTTTTCGAACACCACTCATTCAAATGTCTTGAAAGTTTGTGTGTCTCTCAACACTCTGGCATTACATTCTTTAACACGAGGATTTTTTATTAAAATTATTTAAACAAATTTTATGGCACAAAATATGGGTAAATTCTGATGGTTTTTGAAAACTGCATGTTGTCGGAGTTACGATTCGATAAAAAATAACCAACGATTAAAATCCTAAAAGCTCGTGTTAAAGTAACACCATGGTGTTGAGACAACACAAAGTTTCAAGACATTTCAATGAATGGTGTTCAAAATGTTCTCCCTATCTAACAAAAAAATCTTAGTTTTGAGGAAAAACGCATTTTAGTGAAAAACATTTGCATGTGTCATTATAATGCCTGCCAGCAGTTTATATTAAAATATTTTAAAAATATTTTCAGTACAGGTAGAACAAAAACTTGAACACAGTTATATAGACGCAGAAAATTTCATATTTGATATTTAAAAATTGAAAAATGTGTTTTTTTTTGGAAAATTTGCGTGCACCAACCCCCTTAAATCATAGGTGCACAATCTTTCCAGTTCGTGGGCCAGAGATTTATACTAGCTGAAACCATATGATCGGCATTATTACGGAACATTTATATAATTTCGGGTCCTCAAACTCTTTTATGAAGTGTCTTGTTTCGGATAATTTGGTACATGCGTTGCAATAGATCAATCTTTATTAATCATCAACGCACCGAACCTAACAAGCTATTAATCTTGAGGGGTATTTATATAATCCATACGTATTTGCATGACATAATTTACTAATTTAAATATATGTGTGCTAACGGATATGTATATATATATATATATATTTTTCAATTTCATATATTTTGCTTCAGCTGGATTATCTCAAGTCAGGGATCTTGGTTCGAACCTAGCTTTTCAAGTTGTCCTCAATTCTGGATTTGCCGCAGATACATTCTTTCTAGTCAGGTATTCATTATATATTATACAAATTCATATATATCTTACATTGTATTTATTTTTTCTACTGTATGCCTTTTAATAGATGACTATCAGAATGGAAAAGTGATTTTTTTTCATTGCAACGGGGCTCCAAAATGTACATAAGACGGCATGGAAAGCCTCCCCTACAACATGAGAACTGAAGGGACCCTATTTTTCAAACTTTAAAATGCTAATAAACAAAAATATATGCTTATTTTAATACATATATATTTTAAGATCATATACTTTTCATATTTCATCTTTCTTTATAATTTTAAATATTTTTTTATCAATAGTTAACACCCAAATGAAAAATTTTCCCGGTTTTTTCCGTTTCTATTTCCCACCTACGGTATTTGAAAAACGTTGGTTCAAATCGTACAACGGCAGTTTCTACCTATCAGATTTTGTATTGACAAGGAGAACAGACACCTATTCATTCTCTTGATGTGATGATCCATAGAAACAGAAGCGAAAACGAAAAAAAATGTCGTTTTATACGAGGACGTAACGTTTTCATCGACGTCATAAACAAGGTTGATGAGAACATTAGTCTCTATGGGGAACGAGCCAGCACCAAATATTACTGACGTTATAGCCTAGGTGTCGTTACAACCGCGTCGTTATACCTTTCATACCCTGAATGAACAAATGTGGTGCGGTTGATTTTTTCGCACAGGGGTTTTTTTTTTCTTCTTCAGGGAGTTAAGTCCTCAAAGGATTGTGCAAGTTTTGAGTAAGAAGTATAGTGAGTACGAACTTTTTAGGCTTTCAGCAGAGGGCATCACTTGAAGTGAAATTTTCAGGGGGATTTTCAAGATGATTTTCGGGAAAAAGTACCTCCAGAAAAACTGCGTTTGTGACATAAAATTCAGCACTTAAATTATGGAAAAAAATGTATGTTGATATATGAATATACCTGGCATCATCTTGGCTGAAAAATGTGAACGTAGTGAATTGGTTTTTTACAAAAAAATATATATATGTATATAAAAAAATTGAAAAATTTGAAAAAAATGCTGACATTTATGACTTCAACGTGTTTTTAAGTATCACACAAAAATGCTAAAAACATCTTGAAAATTCCAAAAAGTCAATGCACGGGGACTGTTATAACCGAGTTTGACTGTATATAATACTGATTATCCCACGCAAAAGAAGCATGGATTGCTTTTATCGTCGTGAATTCACGTGAATGTCCGAGCGACAGATAATCCATCAGATACATAACACGCGAGAACCCGAATCTTCACAAATTACTGACCACAACAAGCTGATCAGCTGACCGTGGCAGCAGGAGAATCAAGATATCAAATCCAGGTAAAATAAGTCATCAATGGGCAATGTTTTCGGGGTCGAGTGGAATTCAAATACACACACACATTAATATCTGAAGATTACCATTCAGATTACAATTTTAGATGGATTTTAGAACTTTGGACGCATGACGGAGACCCTTAAAGATTTTTCTCTGCTCTCATCTGGTAAAGTCACTGGACTTTGGCTTTATTTTGAACTTGATGTTAAAATCGCTAGTAAATCCTTAGAGATTATGAGCCCAAATTGCATCAGGTCTGTGTTTTTTTTGCTTGTTTTGGCTCTTCTATTGGCAAAACTTGGAAAACTGAACGAAGCCGGATTATGCAATCATTCCTTAGCGTCATATGTATCTATTTACAATAATGCTCATTTCTTGTCTAAAATAACGTATATTATAACTGTAATTAAATATAATTATAATAGTTCATAGTACTTATAAATTAAAGGAGGTACGGTCAAATTCGGTTGTAACGACACCTTGGCTATGACGTCAATCATTGGCGGTCTGGACTGATTCCCATAGAGAATACTGTTAATATTAACCTTACTTATTTGCGTCTTTGAAAATCAACAACCTCGGATATAACGACAAAATTTTCGTCACTTTTGTTTCCGTTTTGATGATGTTTCCCCAGGAAATTCCTATGATTGGAGCTGATCACAAACAGGAATTTTTTGTCTGTTATTCCAGTTTCTCCCAAACCGTGGATTGCGACCCTGTGGGGGCCCGGGTAATGGAGGAGGGAGGAATCGCGGAAGGTTTTCCAAAATTTAAACGTCTTAAAATAAATGTATTTTATTTCTACTCAACGTAAATAAATATGTATCAAACCCAAAACACACCTTAACTCTCAGCTGTGCTACTTATTATCCATATGCGCACTCACTGGTCATTAGTAAAGCACACAACTAATAAATTAGAATGTGCAGAGTGTCTGGAAAAGGAAATTCCCACATTAAAATTGAATTTCTCAAAAACAATAAATGAAGAAAGAAAATTTCATTGCTTTTGTGCAGACAGTCCTATATTTAATACAATACAATACAATACAAATACAACGCCACAACAGGCAATATGGACGAGGTGCACGTATGGTTTAGTAGTTGTCAACAGCGCTGTGAAATTTCAATTAAAATGCTAGTGAAATCGAAAATGAAATCGTGTAAGTGCAGATTTTGATGATAGTGATAGGAATCGAGACATCCAGGCTCTGTCGCACTCGGTGATATAAGCACATTAACCCTGGGGACTCGGGTGCCTCAGGGGAACCTAACCATATATTGAACTTGAGAAAGATATATTACATACATGGGCAGGTGCCATTGCGCACATCGCCAGTAAACAATTATAAAATTTATGATCGAAAAATGGTGATTCATGTAATGATCAGATTTTGATCCCACACAATCATTCAACTTTTATTGGTTGTCAAACACAGATTGATGTTTTCGCTGCATAAACAACACCACACAAGCACGAGCACTCACATTATCTCGATCAGAGAGAGAGAGGAAATGGCGGTTTTTCAAATAAAATTCGAAAATGCAAAGTTGATTGCGTAAATGGATAGTATCTATACAGCGCCATCTATCAATCAAATTTTAACTGACGTTTCAAAGAGGGAGAGACCAATAAAATTGTTGTCGAAAGAGGGTCACATGCTTCAAAATTCATAACTAACATTAAAAAATAATTATAAATTCTTGACGAAGGCGCTTGTTCTCATCGACCGTTTTTTTCCCCTAATGTGAAGCCTGCTTCAAATCCCTATCCTTATTAAAAACAGGAGTAAAATCAATTTAAGTATAATTACTGTTTTATACAAATATTCTATAATGGATATGACAAAATATTCATCTCTCATATCTGCCAAGTTTGATCTTCGCCCATGAAATACATTCTAGCAGATTCGATGTAGCATTTTCTTTCTTGCCAAGCGGTATTAATAAACAATATCTGAACGGGCGTCTAAAAAAAAGGCATGTGTTACAAAAATATACCAAAACTTTACCGAAAACGCCAAAAGGCACGTCATTCGAGGTCGCAATCGTTGCGGAAATCACATATAGAATGTCTTCCTTTCACTTTTGGACACTAAAACCGTCACAGTGGAGTTTGTTACATTACATTTGAATTCATTCCATTAAAAAAAGGCAGTTTCGCGGAAAAAAATGTAACATATGCCCTTCTTCTAAGCACCCAACCATTTGATAATTTCGTTTTCATTTGACATTATGTTTGACGAGAATATGCGATGTCCAGTATTACTTTATACCGATTTCTCTATGAAATTGGTCACCCTATTCATAAAGAGGCAAAAGCTTTATGCAACGTATTTGATTGACTCTGATTATATTTTCCGTCAAAAAAAAAAGGTCTTGAAAAAAGCCTACCTCGACTGTAACGGCATCTCGGTTACAACGACAAAAGTTAGTTGAATCTTCGTTATATTCGAGTTTGACTACATATTCATAAGGGTCTAGGAAAGTTTTGCGACTCGAGAAAACAGCTTGCGTGTGCGATGATAGTGTTGCAAAGAACAAGTTTATCGGCTAGTACACAATAAAACTAATTTAAACTAATTATATTTGAATTCACATAGATGCCCTATATAGCCAAAAGAATGTGTCGACTTAGTTTAGACATTTTCTGGAATTTCTAGAAAATTACCAATTCAATCGTACAGTATATACCCTATGTTGACACTCACCATTTCCAGTAAAAGTTTAGTCACGAGTGCATTTAGAGGACCGATAAAAACTAAATGAGGAAAAAATAAAGTTTTTGATCAACCCCGTATCAGAAAAAGCTGCAAGTGACTTGTAACTTTAACAAAATATTGCACTAATTTCGTGCAATGCTTTCGTGCATTTTCGTGAGAATATCACTCATGTTCACGGGAAAAAATATATAACCCATAAAAATTCCAATTCTTATCGCATGTTTTTTTTTTGCTTATAACATGTGTAATTTTCAATTTTAAACTAATTTTACGAAATTCGCAGAAAACATCATACTACACACGAGATATGCTGTGTAGAAATTTAAAATGTGACAAATATCATTATTCTTTGAGATGTAGGTAATTTTTTAGCAAATGATTATGTTAATTGTCCATGCGCAAGAAATACAGTGTAACTTCGGTTAACGAGTGCGCTTTGTTTATTTATTTTCACCTTATCAAATTTGAGCTGATGGGTTTCCGCTTTCACCAACACAAGTGCTGTGAAATTGTGGGTAATATTCTCCCCCTACAGTCTTCGATCAGCGTGACTAACTCGAAATATGAACACCCCTACACGAACGTGGCTGTTTACGATATGAAACTAGATGTAGCATTGTGTAATCACGCGTATGTGTGTTTGAAGTCTTTTTTTAACCTTTTGCACTCGAGAGGTGACTCTCGATCACCACTTGATTTGATGCGGTAACTCGAGAGGTGACTCTCGATCATCACTCGGTTTGATGCGATAATTCGAGCAGTAACGATGTTTATTTAGGTTTGGTTTCGGCAATATCGCTTCATGAGTGTATTCAACAATACATGCGTATAAAGCAACTGCCAATCTTTAATCTTAAATGCGTTTTTTAGATTTATTGTTATGTATGCGTTTTTTCGCGTTAGTTCGGACTCGACAGTCGTGGCAATAGGAATATTATTTTCAAAGTTACGGAGCCCAATAAGCATGGGATACGATGAAGGAATCAGTTTAAGTGAAGATGAGTTCGATTTTTCGTTGATTAAGAACGAAATTACGTCTACGCATAGACTACTTGACGATAGAGAGGAGGAAAGCAGTGATGAAGATAGCGATGAAATAAGAAGTGTAAGAGGCAAAAAAATCAGGGTAATAGTGAATGTGAAAGCGACAGTGATTCCGCAGAAGAGACAGAAAATTCAGAATGGATAACGTGCACAGAATCCGAAGAAATACCGCAAAGAATACCGTTTGTATCCGGCAAAGATCCGCAGGACCGCAAGTACCTTCAGACATAAAAAAACCCATTAGATTTGTTTAAGTTATTATTTATTTATTTATTTGAAGTGTAAAGATATATATAAAATGTTAATGTTATATATAAAGAAAATATAAGAGTTTTAAACGTCAAATTGTGTGTGAAATCTTTTTAAGTTAGCTGTAATAAATTCACCAAATATGCGGAAAATCGTATCGAGTTGCTGGTTCCCCCGAGCGAAAAAGGCCTCGAGTGCAAAGGGTTTAATTCTGCTTGGAGAAAAACTTTGGGCTGGATGTATATTGTTGACCGCGAGTTTGAGGGGTTAGCTCACGAACAAGGGCCACCATTTTCGAAGGTATTGTATCCTTGGGGGAAAGACCATGAGACTGAAGGTGCACGAGCCCGACATTAAAGAACTAGTGGGGGAACATGGTCATATACACAGACAAACTGATGGATCTCCATTGCGCGCAACCGCATGAGCTTATGCACGTAGAGCTTATTATGATTAACGCAAGAGCTTATTATGATCTCGTCTGAGGAAAACGAAGAGAGAAATGAGAAGTCCTTTCACTTCAAATGAGATTAAGATGTGTGGAAAATGGGAACCTGTGCAAAACTTTGCAGAAGAGAACCACCCCCAAATAAAGCTGTAGCAGTGCGAACAATAAAGCTGTCCAAAGATAGTGCGATTCCTCATTTCCGAAAGAAACCAAAGAAAAGATGCGAAAGCAAGTGTCGTAGAATAGGATTCCATTATTTTCTGTTGTTTCATTATTGACTTCAGTTTGTTCATTTTGACACCATGCACGTGTTATGCTAAAACACTCCTCTTATGTAGCATCAGTCACGAGTCTTCGCTCATTCGCATAATGTGTTGTGTGTGCTTATTATAATCGCATATCAATTCGTGGAAAATCCCTTATTATTGGATTACTTTCAGCGAGTTTCAAAATTACTGCTCACTGTATCAACGATATCTTTCTGAATTTTCATGACATTCAGCTGGAATTTTCACTGGCAATCAAATTTATGAAAAAAATTGAATTTATATTTCCTGCCAATGAGAAATCAATAATCATTTACTTAAAATACTTATATATTATTGAGTAATGATTTTTGTCACATTTTCATTCGCCATAGAGTATGTATGTCACTTGCGTAGCGTGATTTTTTCTTTAAATTTCCTAAAAATTAGTTGAAAACTCCGCATGTCGTAAGCAAAAAATATGCGATTAAAATTCGAAATTTCACTGAAAACATTTATATTTTTGTGAATATACGTGCTGACACGAAAAAGCAAGACGGCATTGCACAATACAATATTGTGTGTTAAAGTTTATCTTTTTTAATTTTTTATCCGTCCTTCAAACACACTCGCTACTAAGTTTTCACTGGAAATAATGAGTGCCAACATGTGGTATACAAGACCGAAATTTCTGAGCGATTTGTCAGTATTTTTGTTGACAATCGAGAAAATGTCGGAACTCCTAAGTCAACGCACATACTTTTGGCTATATAGTGTAATTCGTTGTTAAGCCTCGTGTGTGTGTGTGAATAGTTAAACTAACTACCTTGCAATGAAAATAAAGGAATTACAACAACAAAAAAAAACCCACTAATTTCTGACTTTTAATCGCACTCAGTGTCATCTCAAAATTTCACGAGAGAAAAACTGAAATGTTTGTGCGCCATCTATCAATGAAACTTCCGATGTTGAATTTTCATCAATAAAGTTTTATACGTCGAAAAAATTGGTAAAGTTATAATTAATGAATTTTTCAGGGATAAAAATTCACAGATATCTCAATAAAAATTCGCACATGATTAGTTGGGGGTGTTATTAATTTTTTAATAAAGTATTATAATATACAAAATTAAATTGATAAAAATCTTTTGGTATATGTTCTTGGGAGCACAATTATTACCAGGGACACTATTGAGTTCCTGTTTGAATATATGGAAGAAGCGATTAATTTCTTCATGAACGTCATCAACTTACATTGTATCTCGAACTTCAGTAGAATGCAATCCTTTCATAAAAGGAATTACATTTTGTGTACTTTGGACCCTTTGTCCGGGGACAAATCACGAAGGCCCCGCTTTGTCCTAATATCATAAAGTCAGCGGACCCCTGTGCATATGAAATGAAGGCCACCCACGGACCTCCTTACAGAATTGTATTCAGTAGATAGCAATGCAAAAAAATGAGCTAGCTGAGATGAATGATTTTTACTTTCTCCGATGATTTTCAATATAATATGCTAATAATATCCTAATAAAGGTGAACTTTTTGCTGTGTCTACGTCGGGGATAGAATCCAGGACCAGACAAGAACACTGATCGTTATACCCCAGAGAACACTGGCTATTATAATATTTTCAGAGAAGAAAGGTTATGTCCCTGGGGTGTAATGGTCAGTGCTCTTGCCCGGTATGTAAGTGGGCTCGATTCTCAATGACAACAAAATTTTCTTCCTCGGCAGTTCACCTCGGGATAATATCCAGAAAGTCTCTTGAATAAGCTAATTATTTTTGCAGCCACGCTTGAAACCCAGCTGAAATCTCTCCATGGACCGTATACCCCCCTATCGTGGAGCAATGTCATATAGCGATGAAATGTGTTTTTTCCGGCAAATTTCTGGATACCGGGATTCAATTTGAACATGATATTTCGATTAGAAATGAGAGGTACGCTGGAACACATTTAGTCACTTCTCATTGCAAAACTGAAAAATAACCAGGAAAACTGACCAAAGAGAGGAAAAGTTTGAAAATATCTGAGAATTTAGCTTTTCGCCTTCGGATAAGAGTGCACTGTTTTTTCAGTCCGCGGGCCAGAAACTGGTATAAAAAAGTGACCATATGACCCGTTTCCCGACTTCTATAAATATTTAAATCTCTGAGCTGACCCCTATTTCCCGTGAAAAATACTGGAAATCTCAAATTGTCACCAATAATGGAGCTATAGGTGGTTACAGTGACGGACTCGCGATGCGAGGATCCGAGTTCGAACCCCACTGTGGTGGTCGGCTGAAGTTGGTTTTCTGTAGTTCCCAACTTCAAGGCGCAAATGCGAGCCGATCTCCCCGTTAAAAAGTCTCGCCACAGAGAGCAACAGTCCTACAACGATAAATCATTCAATCATAACACTTCACTCATAGTTAGAAAAACTGGTGGCAGATGGCAGCACTACACACAACAAGCATTACAGAGAAACAAAAAACTTCACGTCAGGTTTCACTACACGTACACGCACATTCCCGCATGTACCGATTCGTTGGGGGTTCCGCGGGGGGGGGGGGGCATGTGTGGTGTAGCAGTAGTAGGTAGGGCCTCCAAAAAATGGCTCGAGGATCCATGATGTTCTTAAGTCAGCCACCTCGTTGGACAATTTGCCTGTTGTGGCATTGTATTTGTATTTGTATAAAGCTCACAGTTATTCCTAAAATCACTTTAACCCTAGATTCGTAAACATGCATGGGAGATACACTATTCATAAACATTCGTCTCTCAGACGAACATATTATATTGATGATTTTTGTTTTATCGAATACAGGAGCAGTAAAACACACTTTGAATCTGAAAAGTTGTTAATTAATCATTAATTTTCTGAAATGAAAATGAACATGATAGTTATTCTGAGCAATCGACACATAATAAACCACGGTGATCCATACACATGAATTTTTTACATTGGGTACAACACAGAACCTTGTCATTCGACGTTTTTTATAATCGCAGAAGGCACAAATTTTTTTCTGGGATCCACACACAGGGTTATGTTTGATCAGCGGAAGAAGTTTCACCAAGAGAATTGCAATTTTTCCCCGTTTCTGCAATTTGCACCCGTTCTGCAATCGCAACACTATTCATAAATATTCGTCTGTGGGACGACCTACTCACTGTAACTCCATTAGCATAAGTGCACTCTGACATGCGACAGGCGCAATACTAATTATTGAACGATCTAAGAAGGTACTTGGAAGTTCATCTTTCTATGGCCGGGATTACATTATAAAAGTTTTGTAAAAGTGCTTTTATAAAACTTGAAAAATACAACCAATAAACAGATCGGTTGCATTTGCTCGAATGTAATCAATCAGCTTATTGGTTGTATTTTTGAAGTTTTATAAAAGAATTTTTAGGAAACTTTTACAGTGTAATCCCGGCCTATCTCTTTCACTTTAAAAGTTACAAGTGTTTACGTATTTTGCGCGGTCTGTGAGACGAATGTTTATGAATCTAAGGTTAAAATCACTAATGTAAAATGAAACACTACTTCAGGGGGTGCGCAACTTTTTCAGTCGTCAGGCCAGAACTGTTCAGTATTTCTGTCGCTCATGAGTGGCCAGAAACTTGACCACATGCATGGCCCCCACAAGGGGTGGGCTGACAAGGCTCCAGCCCTGGGCCCGGAACGATTTTTACCTTTTTTGTTTTTTCACGTTGTCAATTCATCATAAAGGGGGCCCGGCTCCAGGATGTGGGGGCCATGACCACATGACCAGTATCTTTCGGGATGTCCCCGTAAAAAATTTGGGCTTCCTAGCTTTTTCTTTATAAAATGTCCCATTTTTACTCTCATTTTCAACGAGGGTTATTTCAATTTTTAAAATCAAGAATTGAGATTATTTTCATGACTTATAAATAATACATAACTCATAATTAATGACATATCTATATAAATATGCATACATACTATGATAATTACGATGCTATCATATATAATTAATAATAGTCTTGTATTCACATTACATATTTGTCAAAAGTGCAGGCTTTATATAATTATTTTTTGAACTGCATTTTTACTCACATTGTAACTTGTAGTAGCCTTATAATTGCTCCCATTGGTGATTTTTCAGCAATTTTAACGACAGATATCAACTTTACGGGCTTTTGAATTTGTTTTTTTTGTCTGTAATTTATTTATTTATATAATAATGTTGGCCGAGGCCTAAACATGAGAATGCGGTTGATGATGACTGAAAAAAAAAGTATTACATTTTTCGAAAATATAAATGGCGTGGGTGAATCAACAACAGTGCAAGGGAGAGAAATTTAAAGCAGTCGGTGGAAGCGGAGACAGGGTAATTGACAACTGTTATTTGTCTTTGACAAATATTTTGGCTGTAATTGGCATCTTTACTTGCCTTTGACAATTTTTTGGCTGCAATTGGCAATTTTCATTGCTGATGACTAGAGCCCGGATTATATGCTTTTGCATATTTTGGCCTTTTTTTTTAGCATTAATGCATATAAATGCATAAAATCAAAGAATTTTCAGTATAAGTGCATATTTTTGAAGGTTTATTTAAGCTTGCTAAAATTTTTTTTTAATTTTTCAAATAAATATTTTCATAACATCAATTTTTTTCCCCGCAGGTGAAAAATTTAGTGAATTAACAAATATTTATAAAGTATTTTACGAATATTTAGCGTTTTACTGAGGCTATTTCTAGAGATATGTCAAAGTGTTAAATTTTTTTAGAAATAGTCGAAATTCTTTTGTTACTGGTGTTTTCGTTATTGAGCAGCTACGACAAACTGAAAATTAAAAAATGCCTGAATAAAAAATACGTAGAAGTTATTTTCATATGCAATATGTATATATATATATATATATATATATATATATATATATATATAAGGGAATATTTTTTTATAAATGAATACATACGCACTGAGAAATAGAAAAGATGTATTTTAAAAACACATATGTTTTTTTTTTTTTCCATAGTGATTGTTTTAATGCATATTTTCTCATTTTCTGTACATACTTCGGAATTTTTGACTTTTTCAAGATTTCTAGTGCATATTTTTGCATTTTTAATTGCATATTTTTGCATTTTTAATTGCATATTTTTGCATTTTTAATTGCATATTTTTGCATTTTTAATTGCATATTTTTGCAGTTTTAATTGCATATTTTTGCAGTTTTAAGTGCATATTTGCATATTTATAGAGCATATTTTGCCACTTTTTTAGTGCATACAATCCGGGCACTACTGATGACACTTTTTTTTGGGCAGTGATTGGCAACTTTACGTGTCGGAAAGTTTTGGGTGATTCCCCTTATTTTTACACAGGAAATATGGAGAGCGTAGGTACTTATCATGTTGCCTGTATCAATGCATTTCTACCGGAACACCTTCGCGGGCCGGAGGTTATGAACACTTGCACTACCGCAAATCCGTGTGAATTTAAATGAAAAAAATAAAAAAAAACTTCCATGTAACAAATGTGTGGGATTACTATTCATATTTACCATCGTATCATAATATAGTTTATAAAAGTTTGGAAAATAATTTTAATCTTTGTGGTCGTGTAATTTCCATAAAGAATAAAAGCTCGAGTAAGCTGTACTAATCTCTTAATGTTCTTAACATGTGAGTCAACATGGCCTGAGCACAGGGCCCAAATCAAATAGTGGGCAAAATTATTGAAAGCTATCACTAATTCTGAGATTATTTTCAATTACGGTCGAATCCTGTTATAACGAACCCCAAGAGACCGGAGAAATCACTTCGTTAAAACGAAATTTCGTTATAAAGAAATTCCAGGTTTATGCATTGTTCCTATGTAAACTTATCTGGTGGATTAGAAAAGTGTTCGTTAAAACGAGATTTTCGCTATATTGGTATTCGTTAAAACGGGATTCGACTGTAATTCTAGAATCATTAATTTCTTTCATTAATTTCAAATTCTCATCAATTCTATAGTTTCATTATTTTTTGGTTATTAGTATTAATTATTGAGTTATTATTTTTTATAGATAGTTTCAGCATTCCTTTTGCCCATTCAGTAATAATGTTTTGTTTTTTTGGATGCCGACTTCTCCTACAAAAATGCGATGTATTAAACAATGGTTCTAGGGGAAGCCAAAATTATTATTCGGATCCCAGGCCAAAAAATCCTTATTAGGCCCCTAGTGGCACAAAAAAAAATAGATTTGAATAACCGTATTATAAGTAGATTCGTTCGAACCATCTCAGGAGCCCTCGTGATCCAAGTTTGTGTCGCAAACCCCTTGGTTTATAGACGTATTCTACGTGAAAAACTTTTACGAACGGAGGGTTTTTCAGGTTTGTAGCTGCTGCACGCGTATTAAAGAACGAAGCATGATGAAATATTATGCATACTTCAAGCAGTTGAAGTATCCTTCATCTGCTGAATACTAAGCGAACGTCTGTTGTGCATTTGCATGGTTTGCACAAAATGAGGGGGGAAGAATACTCCATCGAAGAATTCTCTACGTATGCTACGGAGAACAGATACAGTCGACGAGCTTGATGTGCTCACACCACGACCAGGGGTTTCTGATAACAAAAACCGAATTATATGTGTAACCGAAAAAGTCCCGTTTGCAAGTAGGATGGCCATACGTCCCATTTGGTCGAAAAGTATGTATGGCTAACGGATATTGTTAAAATGTGACAACTGTTCTTCTTTCCCACTTAATTAGTTGCAAAACGTTCAACTATTACATTTTTTTTTAAATTCTATTCCGAAACGGTACTTTTTTTTTACTTTGAGCTGAAATCCTGAATTTTCGTTGTTCAGCCATTGTGGGTATTAGAATGGAATTGTCTGACAGGGCCGTAACTAGGGTTTTTGCCACCCTTAGACCTTCAAAATTATATAATTTTGTAACGGTGTTCTTTGTCCCTACCTAAAACTGCCACCATCGAAATTTTGCAGCTCCGGGCTATTGCCCTCCCCCGCCTCCCTCTAGTTACGGCCCCGCTGTCTGATGTATATCACGAGATGAGATAATTTTTAATGTGCAGTACGTTTCATAGACCCTTTGAGAAAGAATCTCGGTAAAAGAAAAAGAAATTTCAATCTAGTCAAGTGAAATAAACTGATCAATCAAAAACTCAAGGCCTACATTTGCCTTCAACTCCACTCGTACAGGGATCACAGCAAATACTACGGACTGATTATTGAGACTGACATTAAGAGCGGAAATATTTGTCAGCAAAGAATAGGGAAGAGAACACCTTCCAGCCGCCTACATAGTCTTGCAACTTTATAACGATAACTCACAGTGGAAAAAAATATGTTCGCTTAAACTTTAGCTTCAGAATGCCCAGGAAAAAACCTGACGGAAAAACATTGATAACACTATCCGAAGTCCTAGAAGCTATTCACGAATTTTTTCCCCATGTTATGATATTGGTCCGTTTCGTTCTTTGCAAAAGTGATGAGTGTACACTAATGATAACATTATCCGTGATTCGGATAATCGGTTTCGACTGTATTTTATGTCGTTACCTGTCCATGTAGAGCACATTGATTTATTATTTTTACTTTTTCTGCATGTTTCAGTGGTGTCCTAGTCGTGTATTCAAGCCTACACCACATGGTGAAAAGAGAAATGAAGTTCTCCATCATCAGCTTCTATGTCCGAAGATACTGCAGGTAATTGACGTGAACTTTTATTTAAAAAAAGTTAAATTGCGATTATATTGCAACAATTCCGTTTGGAATCCGAGTTGTGTCTAAGGGGGTCTGCCCGTGTTTTATATGAGTGGACATTATAATACCGTGTCAGGTAGCTCAACCTACCGTAGTAAGTATTAGGAGTGATTTACTCGGCTATAATGACTTGTGTTGATTTTAATTCATGCGGTGACGATTCTAGATTATCGATTAACATCAAATTATGATTTATTTATTTACTTAAAATACAAAGCTGCAGCTTGCAGTAAAAATAAAAATTAGGACAGAATAGAAAATAAGCATAACATGATAAAGTACACAAAAGACAAATAAAAAGTAACAAAAGTTACGCAAAATACAAAGTTCTACACAAAGATATATACAGTACAACTCAATCACAGCAAAATCTTCTAAAGTCGGTTACAGACGAATGAAAAATATCCAGATCTTGAGGAAGATCATTGTAAAATTCGGGAAATCTGTTTATACAGCACAGTAATTACCAATGTTAGTATTCAATGATTTGACGGCAAATAAGCAATTAGATCTTGTATTGTGGCACTTAATATTGAAACAGATTTCGTTAAGAATGAGTGTGCAATCAATTTGGTTAGTCAACAGTTTCTTGAAAAAATAACGAGCGAGTACTCTCTGCGTTTTTGTAAACTAATGACATTGAAAGTGTTTCGTAGATGAGTGGCAGATAGAATATTGTTAGTATAAGGACCATGTTTTTTTGAAATATAAATACCTTAGAAAATTGTTTTGAATAATTTCAAGACTCGTAATATGGCAAGCGTGAAATGGGTTCTAGATAATTGAAGCCCCCACCATCGCCATAGGGTGGTCGGCTGAATTTGGTTTTCTGTGGTTCCCAACTTAGAGGCGCGAATGAGAGCCGATCTCCCCATTAAAAAGTCTCGCTACAGAGAGCAACAGACCTACAAACAGCACAAATTCAATCATAACACATCACTCACTTCACTTCCCAAATATAGAGATGGCAGAACTGAAAAATCAAAACACAACACTACATATGCACAAAGACTGCTAGGTACACACGCAATTACACCTCCGGCACAACTCACTAGTTAGTAAATCGTCCATAAAATGGTGATAGCCCTGGGTTGAGCTCGGTTTGAAAGAAAGAAAAGATAATTGAAGCATATTCTCCAGTTTAGATCTTATCAGCGTATTAAAGTATCACTATCGTTGAAATCTCTCAACATCCTTCAAAGCAAGCCATGTTTTTTTATATGGCACACACACACGCACGCACGCACGCACGCGCACACACACGCACACGAACACACACACACACACAGAGCAAAGATTTCTACTGTGATCAGCAAAGTTAAAATTGGTACTATAAATAACACCTAAATCGGTCGCTGAGGTTGTTCTGAGTAATTGGCTATTATTAATGCTATAAGTAAAATCATAGAATTATTACTCTGTGAGTAAAACAGATTGGATTCTTTTGTGAGTGAATGAAAGAACAAAACAAAGATGAACTTACATTTATCACAGATTATCGACGATTTCTGATTAAACATAATGACGACGACGGTATACGCATTGGTCAACATAAACTTCATCTATTGCTATCGCGGAACATCAGGGACAAGACCGTGGAACAACGATAGGAAAAAAGCGTCACCTCACCAAGTACAGCATGTGGACCAACGGACGTCAAGACTTATATCAAATATCATAACGGTTCACCTAATGAAGGCAATATATTCGTGGAGATATTTGAATTCAAACCTCAGAGAAAAATTGGGAAAGGACAGTATAAATGAGGGAAAAGAACGTTGTCCGTTAGTTTCTGATGTTCTATCATAACTTTTCTCCGATTTTTGAATTAAAAAATCTTGGGGAATATTGCAACTAGAAATATGGGGTTTTTTTCAATTGAAAAGACGGGCAAAACAACTCTCCAATTGGAAGTTAGAACACAGGGGGACCGTATAAAAATGTAGACTTTTTTATTTTGCGACACACTGCTTGTTCACTCTCAAAACTGGTACAGGATCATTTTTGCATGTGTTTTGAGCATTTTTTAAACTAGTCATACCTCTACGACAGACGGTTGATCAGATGAAGGCCGCATTAGCTTATAGGACACCCGGTATAAAATTGCAAACGCATGTAACCCTAACATTAAGAGCTTTACAGCGAACTTCAATCTCATCACTGTGAGTGTGAGGGCATAAGGGTTTCTCAGGGCAGCTTTTATTTCGTAACACACTGTATGCGCACCTCCAATCTGTTAAAGAAAACGGCCTGACCCTACCTTTATGCTCAGAAAAACATCAACTGTTCTTCAAGAAATTGCTGATCAGAGTGTCTTAGGCCGGTATTTCACTATAAAAGTATGATAAAAGTCCTATTATAAAACTTGAAAAATGCAGCCAATAAGGTCAACGGTTGCATTTTCTATAATGTAACCAATAACCTTATTGGTTAGATTTTTCAAGTTTTATAAAATGGATTTTATCAAACTTTTATAGTGTAATACCGGCCTTAGGCTTATTAATTATTCTGTCAAATTTCTCTAGTATTTAATCGACACATTTTAAAATGATAAGCTTAACTTTTTGTATGAGAGATAGCCTTTCATCTCGTCCCGTCTTTAGTAGAATAGAGTTCCGCGGAAAATAACCACACCGAATTCTTGGAGAAATTCCTGTAAATGATTTCTAGCCATAATCACAACGTGAGAAAATGGGAATGGCTTTATAGTTTTCATAGTCGCATTGGAATGATATAACGCAGGTTTGCGATAAAAAAACTTACTTAAAAATAATTCGTTTTCTATTGTTTTTGGAGGCTAATTACTGGGAAAATATAATGAAAAATTCCATTAATGAGATAAAGTGAAAATATTAAATTTCAATACTAATGCATAAGCACCATGTAGACCACATAGAAACTGTGCGCTATAAACAACTGTAGTAAATCTTTGCCAAAGATGATTCAGTGATTTTAGGGTGATTTTGGGGCCCAAAATCATTATAATGCCAGAGCTAGGATGTACCGTAAATGTCAAATATGTGTTTATGAGGTGATAAAATAAAAGTCTAAATTCTAAAATATATTGTGTTTTGGGTTATTTCTCCCAAATTTTGAAATCTTACGTGAAAAAAAGGGATTACATTTTTGGAATCTGCACTGAAAATAACCGAAAAATCAATCATGAAAAACAAAAGACCTTTCAAAAAATAATATTATTTTTTGTAGATCTGTGCAATCAAAAGAAAATAATTCGCATAAAAATTAAGGTGAATTTTCAAATAGGTATTTGCCACATAATTTCTCTTGTCAGTTATGCAAGAGGGTCTGGGTTCGAGTCCCGGCGGTGACAAGGTGACTTTTCTTTCCGAGTTCCCCTCAGAATAATATCCAGAAAAAAATGAAATGTTAACTTGATATAGTTTCTCATCGTATTCGTCATCTGCGAAAATTGTGATCATTGTATGACACAAAGGGGAAATGACTATAGAATCTTTATCTGAAAAGATTTTTTTTTCCTCCAGGTTAACGCCGGCATTTCTGATGGCTTCCGGACTGATCTTGCTCGGTCCTTTGGCTGGTAGTGGTCCCATCTGGAAGGACACTCTACAGCCTTTCGTCAGTGGTTGCGAGAACTACTGGTGGACGAACCTCTTCTATTTCTCGAATTTCGTACCGAGTGACCAATCAGTGAGTACAACATATTGCTTCCGTTGATAGAACTCTTCCATCAAATGCATCAAACTATTTTCAAGTCATAATTATATAAATAATAATTATTTTTTATATTCTTCTCCAGTGTGTTCCTCATGGCTGGTTTTTATCGTGCGATCTACAGTTTTACATAATCGCTCCGATCATCATCTTCGCGCTTCACAGGTAACGACCACGATTTCTTATCACATGATGAGTGATTGATTATTTGAAATGGATGTCTTCGTGAGAGTTATTTTGTTGTATCCATGATTACAGGCGATACAAGTTTGGACTCTTGCTCTTGTTTCTCGGAGTGGTCTCGTCGATGGTCACCGTTGGGATCCTGACGTATATACACCATCTCCCGCCAGTTTCGTTGTTTACTCTACCTCATCCAAGGTATTCATGGGCTTCCTCTTTTTTTTTACGAAAATATTCTTAAAAATACGGTATGTCGAAGGTAGCGTATCGAGAGGGACATATATCCATGTTTTCTGCACAGCGATCAGTAGGAAATACAATTCATTCGACTAAGGGCCGTATTAACCGACATGGTTTAAACCTTTAGTTACAATTTTTGGATAAGAGATCAACATATATTGGTTAAAACCCTGAATTTAACCAATCCGAGTCGATCTCTTATCAAAAAATTGTGACTATAGCTTAAACCATGCCGGTGAATACCGCAGTAATTCGTGCAACTGTGTTAAGGTGGCTACAATCTGCTCCAACGTGGTCCCACGTCCCGCCATAGGGGGGTATGGGGGCACCTTTTACTGTTCTGAAACGGCTCAAATATATGACTGTTAAGATAAGATCTGTGTGTATATGTCTTTTCGGACGAGTCAGTGAGTATATGACAATTAGGATGTGGGCCTGTGAGTATATCACATTTGGGGACAAAGGATTAGAAGTTAAAAGACTAACTTCTAGTCCTTAAAAGAGAAAGACTAGGATAACACTCCCGGGGTATATGACTATTTAGGCGTGGGACCCAGTACTGCCACTACCCTGAACCACGCATGCCCGTCGTAAACATTCCTCTGAGAGAAGGGGGGTCATGATAAAATCTGCAAAGGAATTCGATAACTGTTCAATGAATGTCAAAAGATAAAGAATATGTATTTTTTTGAAATATTAAATTAATTTGCAGAGATTCGAAATCCTTCATCGAAACAGGATTTTGGTTCAGAAACTGTACTTGAAAAACATTCCTTTTCCTAAACAGTTCTTCACTTCTTTAACCAGGATAGCCCTGGTACAGTAATAAATTATGTTTCATGAAGCGCCGTTGTCGGTAAAAAACGAGATATCAGCTTACACGTCACGTTGCTCAAACAGAACCGACTGCAACCGCTTTTCTATCCTGTTAATTACGATAGTTTGCAATCGCTGTATTGCCGATTTTATTGAAATCTTTCCAAAATTATCTTTCCGATTATCGTCATTAGTATTTGCATATTTATTCGCTTGCTTCGTTCAGCCATTTAAACATTTAATGGAAGAAATTTTTCATTTGCTTATGAGGTAACTTCCCCTGATAATGTTTTTCTCGGATCAATTTTAGTTGAATCACCTACGTCAACTTTTGTTAACACGGGTCAGATAATTTCAATTACCTTTTGTGCTTCCTAATAATTCTGGATTATATTTTTGTTTTTATCTGAATAAGGCGTAGCTTTTAGATGCTTTGGACTGCGTTATAACCAGTACAACTGCAATATGAAAACATGGGAAGTAAATTAAGAAAATCCTGATAAAAAGGTTTGGGCGTAACTATTAGTAGTACAGTGGAACTTCAGTTAACGAGCGGTTCGGTTAACGAGCAATTCGCATAACGAGCATAAATTTTGAAAAAGTTTGATTCGATTAGCGAGCGATGATTTCTAGCATTACGAGCAAACATTTTCCGCTTTGTATATTCATCGTCCCGTTATCACAACTGAGCTGATGGTTTTTCGCTTTCGTCCACACGCGTAATGTGAAATTGTCGGTAATATTCTCCCCAACAGTCTCCAGTCAGCGTGCCTTTCCCGAGAAATGAACACCCGTGTGCGGGCTCGACTGGTTACGATACGAAACTACATGTCGCATTGTAACCATGCGTATGAGCGCTTGGAGTTTGTATTTATTCCATTTTTTTTATTTATAAATTCTGCTTGGTCAGGAGGTGACTGTAGACACAAACTGATGGACCTTCATTGCCTGCAACAGCAATATCTTATGGAGGGTATATTTTCTGAGAGAAAAGTGCCTTACTTCAAGTAAGATAGATGAGAGATGTGAAAAATGCGGGAATCTGTGCAAAATTCTGTAGAAAAGAACCAATCAAATAAAGCTATAGCAGTGTGTGCGCGAGAAATGAATCTATCCAAGAAAAATGCAAATTTCCCCATTTTTTTTGAGAAATCCTGAAAAGGAGGCAAAAGCAAGTCTCATCAGATACGTTCTGTTTTCAAAGTCGGACGAGAGAATAAGCTTGCCGAAAAAAGAGGGTCCCCAAGTTGCCCAAAACACTATAGTCCGTTTCAGGTTAACTTTGCAGTGCAGAGAAAGATAGAGAGTGTATTCTTCCGCCGCAAAATATAGTTCCCATATATCGGAGGCTTACGATGATCATTTATGCAGAATATTTCAATTTTTTTGAATAACTGAAAAAAAATACTGCAAAAATATCGTTCTGAACCGATCTTTATTCGTTTAAAATTTTTAAATTAGAAAAAATATTGGTAACCATTATACGTACAAAAAAGATTTTTCTCAGTGAGAATCAGCCATACCTTACCGTGACCGCGTATCGATACATTAGTTGAAAGGCTTCCGTTGTCATAGCAACGTGTGATGCGGTTTCCCCGTAGCTTCCCCTTTACTGCAAAGTTAACTTGAAACGAACCATAGTCCTCATTTAGAGTAAGTTAATTTGTAAACATTACCGTATTTTTTGCTTGTTTTTTATGGCGTTATTATATCATATATGTATTTTATATCGAATTATTTATTATATTATTATTGTGCTGTATTATTGAATGAAGCCATTTTTATTAGTCACTTTTATGTGAATGAATAACTGTGGACCGAATTATGTGAATTTCCATTATTTCCTATGGGGAAGTTTGATTCGAATTATACGAGCACTTCGTATAACGAGCACGTTGACGGAACGAATTAAGCTCGTTAACCGAAGTTCCACTTAATGCTAATATCAAAATATATTATTATTTACCAACTATTTCTTGAAAATTAATCCATATTTCTTATCTTATAGATTACAAAACGATTATAAAATTACCTCACGCGCGCGTACCTGTGACACTGAAACATCATGAACGAGAGATCACTCTTTTAACAAAGTAAAATAGGCAACTAAAATGAATAAAAGCCACTTCGATTTAGCTCGTTGTGTGCTGATACAGCCTCCTAGAGATAGAAGGCCTCCACAGTCTGCTTGTGACGTCAGTAGTCAGTAAGTAGTCCATTTTCCCTCAGAACAATCAGGGGAAAAAAATTTCCTGCTCGTGCAAGTATCATCGTTAGGAGGAAAAGAAATCATCGGGCTTAGAATTGGCGAATTCTATGTCCCACATCCAATCACAATGCGGCAATCAGGTATATTCTACGCCAAAATAAGAAGAAACGAAACAGGATGCTGTGTTTCAAAATGTGACAAACTTGCTAGGTAGTCTGAATGACGTTCATGGCGAACAGTGCGGAGGCCTTCTATCTCTACGGGTTGGTGGCTGATATCGCCTGCTAAGAGAAAGTGTTTGAGCAGTGATGCCACGCGGTAGCTCCAGGACCACACCCACTGAGCCAAGGCTGCAACCCCGACTTCAGGGGGGCTGAAACAGCTCTTGCTAAATAGCCCTGACTTGTATGCGCTAATCATATCCAGTTTTGTTTTTGCTAGTGCCATCTAATGTCGGTCTTATGCAATATTTTCGTTATTTGAAATTATGGCTGTTTTTGAATTTTTTTGCACCCGTTTTTGGACAAGATACCTTAAATCTTTATTTTTGTCTAAAATCACTTCCATTTAATTAAGTAATAGTTATTTAAATTACTATTTTTCATATACATTATTCCACTAAATATTATATATAGGGTGGTAAAAACATTAACTTCATTTCTCCGATCTTATCAGAGGCGAAGGTCGGATTTTTGAGGTGTAGTCACGAAAAATCACCAATGAATTTCTCCCCCCACACACATGCACACGTATATTTGTTCCGTTAACGCATTTTGTAGAAACTTGAAGCTTTAAAATCATGTGTTGTCTAACTGAAAAGGAAACTGACATCTACTGATTATTTTCCAGGGATATTGCCAACTATCTAGATACCGTAGGATATAAGCCATACGCTCATTACGCACCGTACTGCATAGGAATGGCGACGGGTTATTTATTGTTCAACAGACAGAAAATGGATATGCATAAGGTACGTTGGTTTCCAGCATTGAAATTTTGTCTTTTTCCTGCACATTACCAACATTAAAAGTCGACGCTCGGCATACGGACGTCTCATCGACCGAGGGAAAACGAACGTTTTTTTTTTTTTTTTTTTGAGAAGTCATTATATCGAAAGTTTAAAAATAATATATACAGTCGAACCTCGTTAATGCGTCACTCTTGGGAGAGCAAAAATATGACTTAGTAAGCGGCGGAGTGACTCGTTAAACGGAGTAAGCCATAGCTGTGCTAATTCCTGCCCGAGGATAATTGGGACTTCCAAAAAGTGACCCGGTAAGCGGAGTGACGTGTTATCCTTGTGACGCACTAACGAGGTTTGACTGTATATGTATATTTTAAGGAGTGGCAATAAAATTGATTGCATTAGGTTAGAAAATATTAATAATTAATTGCATGCACTTACAAACCGTATTCTCCAATATCGAAGGTCAAGGTAGAACACACTTAAAAACTCAACTCATTTTGGTCATTTCTTTACAAAATTAGAGGGGATGGGATCAAGCTGAGTACGGACTTTGTATCCGACTTTATATTAGGACACCATTCTACTTTAGTCAATACTTTGCAATGAGTACTTTATAGTTGTGATGTTCACCAACTTCCAGATAAATTAACGAGTTAATCATAAACGTAAAATTTCCGGTCTGTCTTTAGTGGTGGGTGATGAAGTCATCATGGAGGAATCATTTATTTCCTGCCCACCTAATGAATTATGTTGGTATAAACGCAATCGGCCGTTCGGATTGAATGTTCTTTGTGGGTCGTTGTATCGGATGAAATGGAAAACGTTTGGGAGTTATCGTACGGGTCGGTGTAACGGAACGGTTGCAATAACACATGGTCTTTATAACGAGCGTCAACTGTATTAGAATAGACGCGTGGAAATCCATTCCTGGAGGAGAACAGCGACATGTGTCTTCGAGGTTTGGCCATCGATCTTTTTTATATGTCGTTGAAATCGTGTTTGTTTTTATCTACACTTGTTATATTTTTATGATTGAAAGAATATGCGTATTCTAAAAAAATTTCAGGTATTTCATATCCTGGCATGGAGCTTGGCAGCCACCGGTGGTTTGGCGGTGATTTACGGCACGTGGCCTTGGAACAGCGGCGACCTACCGGAACGTCAACAGGCCATCGCTTATGCTTCAACGTGCAGGACGGTCTGGGCGCTGTCCGTGGCTTGGGTCATCGTGGCGTGCTCTTCTAACAAAGGAGGTGAGACTAACGCATTTCTATCAAGTACCCGTATGTTTTCTACGAATAAATTGCGTACAACGCATGTTGTACAGCAGTGTATGTCTTGAAGGATTATATAAAAATGTACATTATGTCGCAAATTTGATTAATTTCTGTCGGAACTTGTTATATGAAACATGATTCTAGTTATATATTTTTCCATCATCTCCGTGTGTAGGCGTCGTCCATGTCATACTTTCTTGGAAAGGATTCGTTCCGCTGAGTCGACTTACGTACATCGCTTACTTGATCCATCCATTGCTCATGTACGTCTACGCAAGCTTCGTTAGGACGCCATTCTACTTCAGTCAATACGTTGTAGTGAGTATTTTATAGTTGTGATGTTCAGAAAGTTCCAGATAAATTAACGAGTCTATCACAGACGTCAAATTTCCGAGTTGTTTTGTTAGCTTCAGTGTTGAGAGATAAAATTATCAAATTAATTATTTATTGTTTGCCCATCAAAGAAATTTTGGTGGTATAAATACAGTCGGGCCCCGCTAAATCGGGTAGCAGATACCCCTATTCAACGGATAAAATTCTTTGGATTCCTCTCATATTGAGGAAATGATAATTTCTACTTCATGGGTTTTCAACTTTCTCCTGCTTAATGCGAATATTGAATCTTAAATGCCGTTCAGATGAAAAAAAATTATTAATACGAAAGTGCACTACTAAAGTACAATCTATCTTCTATATATCTATCTATATATATAAAATTGATTTTCTGTGTGTCTGTGTGTGTGTGTGTGTATGTTCTCTATACAAATCTACAATTTTAGATCGATCATCACCAAATTTTGCATATATACCAAATGGGACCCGACTTGAACGATAGGCTACTTTAAAATTTCGTCAGACCAGGGCAAATGCCCCAAATGGGCAAAACACTGTCCGGCAACAATGGTTTTTGGGCCTCAACAATCACTTTCCGAACGTTTACTTTGGTTACCGTGGTTCCCTAGCGATGAGTTTCAGACGTGTTTATGTCTTTACAATGGTTTGTCACTTCTTTAATGCTGTCAGTTATGTATAATATTTTATGCCTTTATAATGGTTTGCCACATTTTCAATACTCTCAGTAATGAGGCTTTTTGAATAGACGTCATAATCATCACCATCATCTCTTTGAGGGTCAGGAAAAGGGTGATCCTCACAGAAATCACTATTAAAATTGCCGATTTAACTGCATAAATACGGAAATTTAGTGGTGGTGGTGGGGGGGTTTCCTGCCACATCAATAATTTTAAAAATTAAATTTAATTCTCGATTTTTGAAATATTGAATTCACTTGGAGATACGAAGCCCAGAAAATTAAAAATATGAATAACTTGCCGGATCTACTTTTGAGTTTGATATCCATGTAATAACATTGATTTCAACTTTTTATTTATATCTTCTCAATCATGAAAATTAATGTCTCCGTATTGTCTTTTGATATTTATTTGCATAAATTCATATAGTTTAGGATGTTTTTAAAATTAGTTTTGGGCCCCGTAAAGTGCATCGAAAAAATTCCACAGCTTTAATTTAGCATTTTTGGAAGCTCAAACAGGCAGAAATAGATAACTTGAAGTTCAGGGGGAGGGAATCGAAATACCTAACACCCATCAAAAAAAAAGGGGGAGGGGACTATTCATTTCTATGTTTCTTTAAATTTAGATTTGTTTATTTCATGAGTCGCGCAGGACGTCGCCATATTGGTTATCTTTAGACACGGTTTGCATGTCCCTCAAGGAAAGAGGGAGATATCGCATGATCCAAAAAGCCTCATTGAAGAAAACCCGGGCAGCGCCGGGTATTATAGCTAGTATATATATATATATATAAAATTGATTTTCTGTGTGTCTGTGTGTGTGTGTGCGTGTGTGTATGTTCTCTATACAAATCTACAATTTTAGATCGATCGTCACCAAATTTTGCATATATACCAAATGGGACCCGACTTGAACGATAGGCTACTTTAAAATTTCGTCAGCCCAGGGCAAATGCCCCAAATGGGCGAAAAACTATCGGGCAACAATGGTTTTTGGGCCTCAACAATCACTTTCCGAACGTTTACTTTGGTCACCGTGGTTCCCTAGCAATGCGTTTCAGACGTGTATATGCCTTTACAACGGTTTGTTACTTCTTTAATCCTGTTAGTATATGCCTTTATACCGGTTTGCCACATTTTCAATATACTCTCAGTAATGAGGCTTTTTAAATAGACGTCATAATCATCATCAGCATCGCTTTGAGAGTCAGGAAAAGGGTGATCCTCATAGAAATCAGTGTTAAAATTGCCGATTTTACTGTAGAGATGCGGAAATTAGTGGGATTTTCCGCCCCATCAATAATTTTAAAAATTGTATTGAATTCTCGATTTTTGAAATATTCAGTTCGCTTAGAAGCCCAGGAGATTAAATATGAAGTAATTAGCCAAACCTATACTTTTGAGTTGGATATTCGAGCAATATCATTGATTTCATTTATATCTTCTCAAGTATGAAAATTAATGTCTCCATATTGTCTCTTTTGATATTTATTTGCATAAATTCATGTGGGTTAGGATATTTTAAAATTAGTTACGAGCCCGTGAAAAGTGCATCGAAAAAATTCGATAGCTTTAACTAAGGATTTTTGGAAGCTGGAACAGACAGATGGGTAACTTGAAGTTCGGGGGGGGGGGGGGGTGATCGAAATACCTAGCGTCCCTTAAAAAAAGGAAAATATGTATTCATTTCTACGTTTCTGTGTAAATCTATATTTGTTTATTTCATGAATCGCGCAGGTCGCCATATTGGTTAACTTGGACACGGTTTGTATGTCCCTCAAGAAAAATAGAGGGAGATATCACGTGATCCAAAAAAGCCTCATTGAAGAAAACCCGGGCAACGCCGGGTATTATAGCTAGTGATACAATAAAGTTTCAAAATTTGCAGTCAGTATATCCCCCTCCCCCCGTCCTCCAAGTCAGCCCGAGTGGTGCAGTGTAAGATGCTCGTCTTCCACTATGAATGCTAAAGTCAAGGTCCACGCGGGTTCGAATCCAGGCATAGAACGTCTGAAGCAAGTTCTTTACCTACCGAGCCTAGGGCAACCACCGATGGATGGAGGCTTCATTTCCCACCCAGCTCCACTGATGGATCGCCGTATGGCGATATATGACCGGAGTTGGTGTGCGGTGAAGTAGCTATTACCTGCGGCTTTGATAGCGTAGATTTGGTAATCTGAAAATCTAATTAGAAATTTGTTTCCCTGTCTCTCCTGAGGCCCACAAAAAATTTCTATGTTTCCAAATGCAATATTCTCTGAGACATTCGATTTCAAAAATGAGAGAAAAAAACGGGGAAACAGCGTAAACTAACGGACAACACCTCATTTCTGCTGTTCCGTTCCAACTTTTCTCCCATTTTCGAATTCAAATATCCTTGCGAATATTGGACTTAGAAACACGGAAATTGTTTATTGTCCTCAGAATAGACAGGGTAATAACTTTCTTATTAGAAGTTAGAGGACGGGGAACATTTCGAAAACTTAATTTTTTTTAAATGAATTTTTTTACAATGAAGAAGTGGAAACAGTTTGGCACCGCACGATCATGAGGCTTGTGCGCGGTCCGATTTGCTCTCCATTCCAAAATGTTCGAAATAGAAGTAGGTGACATCGGCAAATAGTGTTCAGACCTGAGATTAGATGTTTCAGGTTATAATTGGTTTCCAATGATTTCATGCCACGTGATACTCACCCCTATAAGTTATGCACCTGCTGTCATTTTATAGCTCAACTATGACTAGATCTCATCAGCTTTACACTGTATGGTCCAACATCACGAGGTAACGGGCTCGTATATCATAACGGGCAAGACCGGAGGCCATGCTTAGTTTTGTAATATGCTAATGTTGCTCAACGTTCGGTAATGATGAATTAGTAATAACTAGTTATTTGCTATAGCATTCAGGGAGCAATAAAAAAATAGAAAATGCTGAAATCATCTTACACATCTGTAGACCATTTTCAACTATTTATGGCTGATAATATCATCATAAAGGATTTTACCAAAAGCATTATAACGTCATTAACGATCAGTTTTGGAAAGCACACGTTTATGATATAGAGCAGTGGTTTACAGCCAAATTCCTCAGAGGAATGTGTATGAAGAGCATTCACGGTTAACTAGCAGTAGTGGTTCTCAGCAAGAAGCATAAGGCATATGCCCAACTTATTGAACTTAGATTTATTATATAAGGAGCTACTGGACAAAATAGAATGGAAATGGAGTCATGACCAGCAATTTAGGAGGCCACAGAGAAGTGGAAAAAAATAGATGAGACGAAATAAAGGTCTCTAATAGAAGCTCTAATGTGAGACAAAAATTGTGACTACTAACCGAATTCAGCGGAACCAAAAAACCCTCCAAAACCAGGACCATCTGTTGCCAGACAGTGAATATTACGAGGTTCATGTTGAAAAGGCCATGAATTGAACTAGGCCAAGAAGGAAGCCTAACAAACTTTAGCCCAGTTGGCCGGAGACCGATCTGACGATCAAAATTTTTGTTTTCTATGAACTTACTGAAGAAAAAAATCAATTCAACGCGTAGAATGAGTCTCACTCCTAGATAAGACTGGGGGACCTTGGGTAACACAGGGACCCAACGAGAAAAAAAAAGGTCAAAAAGGGAGTGGCAGCATGGTTGGAAAAAGGTTATGAAAAACCATAGATATAATATAACTACTTAATCTTATATGCCTATGTATGAAACACTGATATCCTCTTCAAAACTATCTGTAACTTTTTCTTATTTGAATTCCAGGTCTACCTTTACTTGGGACATCTCTGTGTGACATTCGGGTTGTCGTTCATTCTATCGCTGGTGTTCGAGGTCCCCTTCCAAAACCTTGAAAAAGTCATCTCTTCTTATTTGATCTCGAAAGGCAACAACAGCAGCAGGACCGATTCGCTGTCCTCGTCTACGAGGGGCCACAGGCACTGGCAACATCCCGAGCACCCAGAAATCAAAGATTCCGTCGTTCTCACGAGGCGGCACCAGGCCACATCTCATCGGTACATGTAATGCGTTTCGCGCATTTTGCATAAAACCAGTTGTATATCAAGTGCGTTAATCTAGGGCTGGAATCGATGCTTAGAGCAACTGAGGAGGGTGAATGTTCTATATGAAGTCCACCGTACACATGAACGGAAATCGTTTCCTGAAGAAACCGTGCAAAACAAGCCATACGTGAAATAATTGATTCGACATACATACGCATGTCATAAGACAAGTCATTACATTACGAAATGTAAACCTCTCATGGCATGTCTCCGCTGGGCCCAGAATCATCCATGGACTTGAAACGAATAATGCCCCTGAAAATCTCTGGAAGTTCTAGGATCCTGGACCTGTCACGTGGAACAGACTTTGAAACGACGAAAATTACGAATGAATATCAGGAGGACATACTTAAAATGCATTTTAATGAGTTCATTGCGTAAATTCTGTGATTACGAAACAAAAGATCACGTGGCCATTAAACGTGGACGTTATACGAACTGTTTCCTCTGTCAGCATTCCCGGATAACTTTTACTCTGTATTTATATGTAAGATATTATCACTTTAACCTGTGTATATTTCCATACGTTATTATTATGAAGCGTTATGTGTTTACATAAACACATTTTGGTATTAATAGGTCAATTTGGCTCATCAATTTGCGTTATTGAATTTTTTTGAATGATTTATGCATATGTGAAATAAGTTTTTGTAAATAATGATTGGAATAAAAATAGCGCCGAAGATCTGAGCTGCGGTCCTGTTTATTCAATCGATTCTACGTTTAATAATCGATTTAACGTTCTCGAGTGCGACAGACCAACCACAGCATAAATCGTACTATTATTAATTAACTGACATTAGAGGAGCAAGATAGACTCCGTTGGTTACAGTACTAACGGTGCTCCTGGCAACACTATCTGTAGCAGAAGGCCTCCGAGCGAAGCTCGTGACGTCACTGAACAAGGTCATCGCACCTATAGCCATTAGATATTGTATTATATTATACAGTTGTATTTACCTATGTATATAATATTTATCTATTTATATTAAGGGGAAAAAGGGTGCAGATGGCACAATCTGCCTGCTATATCAAATGGCTGTAGGTGAGATGACCTTCTTCAGTGACGTCACGAGCTTCGCACGGAGGCCTTCTGCTATCGATAGTGTTGTCTCGGGACTGCACTGTAGAGGTTTGTGTTGCCATCTGTATTTTAAAATTGCAATTCATCACTGAAACGAAGACCATTCTGCTTTGGAGAGAAGTATATATAAATTTGTGTGAAATCCACGACGCATTTCAAAAGTAAATTGAAGAAATAGAGTAATTTTTTTTACGTAAAAATAAAAGTATGGTTTATGCCGAGGTATTTATGTAGTTTTAGGTATTTTTTCACAAATAAAATAAATCATTTTTATAATGTAAGAGATACTAACCCCCGGCCCGGCAAACATAGTTCGCCATACGGGGTTCCCCGAAGGGAGCATTTATTTTCTCCACACAAAAAAAAAAAAAAAAAAAAAAAAAAAAAAATCAACTTTACATCTTGCCCCAGGGAGCAACCATTAACAACTCGCGAGCAGCAATTTAGTGTCCCTGGGGTTTATAATAATTGCTTCACTTAAGTATTATATTTTACATTGTAATTATCACACTGTAGATACACATTCACATATCACACATGAGTCCGACAATCATTTGATCTTTCAACATAAAAAAAGAGAAAAAGAAAGAAAGAAAAAAAAAAAAAAACCTATACACACACATCAGGTCAGCTGAAATACACGAAGCAAATCAGTCCGTCAATCAGCTAATTTTGCACGAGATCGAAGAACACTACTACAAGTTATATTTCAGTCGATTTTATGCATTGTAACCATGTATTAGATATTAACATATATTTTATGTGCACTGCTACACACATGCTATCACGAACAAAAGTTTACATATTTTCGTAAAAAATCAGTATATGACATAAATTTAAAAAAAATTGTAGTACGTATTATTAAAATTTACAGTATAACTCGGCAACAAAAAAGATCAAAGTGAGAACTTTACATTGAAAAAATGGTATACGCTAATCCAGTCTAAATCAGAAAATCCTTTTCGTATTCATCAAATGCACTTATGTACAATGTTGTATTAACACCTTACAATTATTCAACTTTTCAATAATATCTATATATTTAAAACAAATATATCATATATATTATGTATTCATTTAAACCTTGTCATAAAATAGGACATTATTGGTGATGTATATAATATTCCACGCTTTTTTGCATGATGGATTTTAAGAAATTAGCTATTTTCTTATTTTTCACCAATGTTAAGATTTTTATGTTGTGATCGCTAAAATTGCATTCTTTTCTGTCTTTGTCCCATGCTTCACATCTATATACTATATGTTGAGCGTCGCTAGCCTCCTTCTTGCAGAAGATACATAATGAGTCTCGTCTGTGGAACCTTGCCTGATAGACTCCCAGTGCCCCATGTTGAGTCAACAATTGGTTGATGTAGAAGTCTCCATAGATGTTGGTTGTTTTAACCTTCGGCATTATTGAGTGTGTAAATCTCCCTTTTGTAGTTGAGTTCCACAGCCTCTGCCATTCATCCTGTATATTTTTTTTTATGGCATTTTTAAGTTGTATTTTAGTGATTTTAGTTTTAATGTCAATTTGGTCCTTTTTTGTTGCCTCTTTAGCTTTATTATCCACATAGTCATTTCTTTTATTATTATTATGCGCTTTGATCCAATGAAATTTGATATTATTTATCGTTGCCAGATTTTGTATTGTACGATGAATTTCGTTATAATTGTTAGGGTTTGCTAGCGCTTGTAGTGCCGATTTCGAATCACTAAAAATGTGCACATTTTGAAGGTGATTTTCATGAGTATATTGCACCGCCTGTGATATCGCTGTAATTTCGGCTCTAAATACAGTGCTAATACCGAGGGGCAGACAACCATCGATCTTGGTCAAGTATGTACCGAATTCTGTCAGTGATGAAGAGCTAGTCCAAGTAATGTTTGACCAAAATCCGGAAATATGTTCCTCTGACAGTGACAGCAAAGAATCGAGGTTCAGATTTGTGTTGGGGAAAAAGTTCAATGACTCGAGACATGTTGTTGTCAATGTTCCTGCGGCAGTCCGAAAGCGATGCATACTACAAAAATGTCTTAGATTTGATTGGTCGATGTGCACTGTTGAGGACTTTGTTGTGATGAATAGATGCTTCAAGTGTTTGGGTTACAATCATAAATCTAGTGAATGTAGAGGTGTTCTTACATGTTTTAGCTGTGCTGGTCAACACAAAAGTGTTGATTGTGATAAGAAAAATAAAAATGTTTGTGCCAACTGCATTCGTTTTAACGCAAAAACCAAAAATCCATCCAAGTGTGTGGATGTAAATCATAAACCATATGACAGCTGCTGTCCGACTGACAATTTTATGAGAAATCTTACCCTTTCTCGAATCCATTATGAATAATAATTTGAATTCAGGATCTTGTCTGCGAGTTGTACAAATTAATTTGCATAAATGTAAGAGAGCTACGCAGCAACTTATTTTAAACATGGAATCTGATGACATTGATATAGCTCTTATTCAAGAGCCGCATTTTTTCGCAGGCAGTCTTCCGGGGTTTCTTCCCTCTTACACAGTTCATTTTCATCGGTCAGCGGATGTGGTGAAGGCAGCCATCGTCATCCGATCTAAGAAAATATTTTCTTTTCTGGATGTTCGTAACACTGACTTCAACATGGTTACTGTACATATTTCAGTTGAAGGCATAGATTTCTCTCTTCTTTCTTATTATTTTGAACCAGCTAAAAACATTGATTCGGATCTCGGTAAACTCTCTTCAACTCTCTCGAACATAAATGTTTCTCGACTTATTTGGGGGATGGATGCCAACAGTAAATCAGATCTGTGGCATAGCTCTAATACTGATTCTCGAGGACTCAAACTCACAAACTTCTTTTGCACATGGCATCTTGTTGTTGTAAATGAGGACTTTGGCCCAACTTTTGTTGGTAATCAAGGAAGCAGTTACATCGATGTCACTGTTGTCGGTCAAGAAATTCTTAGACAAATCATAAATTGGAACATTCCAGATATTGATTCAATGTCTGATCACAGAATGATTGCTTTTAAAATACTTCTCTCAAATAGAAGAAATCCGCTACCTCCTTTGATGACGAAACTCTTTGACACCAGGAGAGCAAAGTGGAGCCGTTTCAAAACCTTTTGTTCACATTTTGAAAAGGATTTCGTTCGAAGTCTACAAGAATGTTCTGATCCTGAACTGTTGGAGGTTCTAGTCGAGAGACTACAAGACTTAATCATCAGTGCAGCAAATGATTCTATCCCGTTTAAGAGAATAAGAGAACACATTGTTCCTTGGTGGACAGCTGAAATTTCTTGCCTGAGAAAGCAGCTTAATGCCATTAGACGAAGATTCCAAAGAGAGAAATCTCTGCTTATTAAAGATATCTACAAGAGAAAATACCTTGAAACCAGATATATTTATAACCTCAAATTAAAGGAAGCAAAACTAACCTCCTGGAAGAGATTTCTTTCTGATATTGACACTCATAATGTTTGGAGTAAAATTTACAAATCAGTCAAAAACAACTTTTCGAGGACCGTTGAAATATCTGGTATTGAAATTTCTCCGGGAGTCTTCACGGCAACGTATGGACAGTCCATCAGCGCAATCATTGATAAGTCTTTTCCTCCAGACGAGAGAAATGACGATGATGATACTCACAGAGCCATCCGGTCCGATGCTGCACTTCCATTCGAAACAGCTGATGATGTGCCTTTTACGCTTGATGAGGTGAACGGTGTTGTTAAAAAACTGAAACTGGGGAAGTCTCCGGGTCCTGATGGAATTGACAATGACATTATTAAGCATTTCCACCAATCTTTCCCGACGCTATTGCATCTCTTATTCAACAAATGCTTACAACTCGGCGTATTTCCTCTGTCGTGGAAAAGAGCAAGGGTAGTACCTATACCGAAAAACAGAACATCTAAAACTGAAATCAATAATATCAGATGCATCAGTCTTTTGTCTTGCCTGGGCAAATGCCTGGAGAAATTATTCACTGTGCGTCTGAGATGGCATTTCTCGAAGACGGGTCAACTGAGTGATGACCAGTTTGGATTCACTCCTCAGCGCTCAACGGAGGACGCCGCTGCGCGTTTGTGTGATGTCGTAAAGAAGGGAAAGATGAAAAAGATGTATACAATTTTATGTTTCTTAGACTTCAAGGGAGCTTTTGATAACGCTTGGTGGCCTGGGATCTTGCACCTGCTTAGGAAAGGTGGAACTCCAAAGAACATTTACTTGCTGGTCAAAAGTTTCTTGAAAAATCGTTCAGCAGAAATTTCTCTAGGCAATGCTTCTCGAGTCTTTTACCCGGAAAAAGGATGTCCGCAGGGATCGGTATCTGGACCCCTTCTGTGGAACCTAATAATAAATGACCTCCTGCGTGTTCTTTCAAGTCACGAATACTGCTCAAAGATTGCTTTTGCTGATGATCTGCTTTTGATTGTTCAACGGAAGAAGTTTACTGATGCTTGCGGAACGTCTCAGGTAATTCTCGATCTGGTTACTTCTTGGGCCAAATCTTACAAGATGGAATTCAATCCTGAAAAAAGTAAAGTTATGATGGTGCATAAAAAATGTCCGGATGGAGGTGGAGTCAATGTAACTCTGGATGGCGTGGCAGTTGAAGAAGTTGAAGAAATGAAATATCTAGGAATCATTGTCGACAAAAAATTCCAGTGGAAAAAACACATCACATACCTCTCTAGGAAATGTGAAAGTGTTTTGAATGGCCTTTTGAGAGTATCTCAGAATACATTTGGATTGAAATCTGATGTCTTGTGTTTAATATACAATCAGGCCATCGTTCCTATTTTTACATATGCTTCCAGAGTTTGGGGTGATTCCCTGAAAAAGAAAATAAATCGTAAGAATATTCTGAAAGTTCAGCGGAGATTTCTTTTGAGAATTGTTAGAGGATATCGTTCAGTTAGCTACGAGGCACTATTTGCTATTTCTGGGCAAACACCTATTGACATCCTTATCCTCTACAATAACGAGGCCAAGAACATATTTTCAAGAAATTGTGATGACAATTCCCTTTCGGGTATAGTACCTTTTTCATCTCTTCCGCACCCAGCGACACGAGCTGCTATCGCACTTGTAAATTACAATGAAGAGTCTTTTCCTAAGTACGATCTCATCTGTTACACTGATGGCAGTAAAATTGATGGCAAAGTGGGTCTCGCTTACGTTGCTTATAAGCAAGAGAATGAGCTCCTGTTTCGCCAATTCAGATTAGAAAATAACTGTTCTGTTTTTCAAGCCGAGCTCCTCTGCTTGAATCTTGCCACCAAGTGGATTTCATTTTGTGTTGGAAACGATAATAATAGCGCGCTGATATGTTCAGATTCTCTCTCTTCTTTGCAAAGTCTACAAGATATAAATTCTACAGAAAAACTTGTGGTGGAGACACAATGTCTTATAAATGATCTTAAAAAGAAAAAATATATAATCGATTTCACACATGTTCGAAGTCACTGTGGCATCACTGGGAATGAGAGGGCAGATGATCTCGCACGGTCTGCTACACTTCTTAATGTCATAGAAAATGTGAAAGTCCCAAAATCTCACTATAAATATGTGTATCGACACAAATCAATCCATCAGTGGAACACAGAGTATGTCAGTTCCAAAAATGCCAGGCCGGTAAAGAAATTCTTCCCTTCGATTCCGGCGAGAAGGAAGTGTTACCATTTCTCCACAAATTTCCATCTGACCCAATTTATTACTGGGCATGGGAATTTTCAAAGTTATCTCGCGAGAATGAAACTTGCCAGTAGTTCGCTGTGTATATGTGGAACCAATGAAGAAGATCCTATGCATCTTCTTCTGTCGTGCAAAAATCTAACGAAGGAGAGGGTTCATTTCAGAAAAGAACTTAAGAAACTGTCTATTTCTTGGCCGCCTGCATTGTCCGATTTGGTCAAATCAAAGGAAGTCCTTCGCATTCTAAAAATATATGTACAAAATATCTTTGCGAAAAAATAATTGGTTTCTATTTTATTTTTTGTATATACAATGTGTACATTCTCATTTTCCTTGCAAGTGCTGTTTTCGATTCTTGAATAATTAATCAAAATTTCCATTTAAGTACTAATTATTATTATTATTATTGTTATTATTATTATTATTTATTTTTTTTTTTCTCACTATCTTTGTATGTATGTATTGGTGTGTGTATATATATGTGTATGTGTGGATATATATATATACTTATGTGTGGTCGTATATTTTTCTATTCATGTGTGTGTATTGAATTTTTTTTTTTTTTTTTTTTTTCATTGATACCATATGGCATTCACTGGTGCAATATTGCGCTTTGAAGTGCATTCGTATATTGTTATTGTACATACTGATCTGATTTTTCCTTTCTTTTGTATTACGCTGTATTGCAAATTTTGAGTTTCTTGAACCGTATATGTTTGTTGTTGTTACTTACGTTTGTAAGCCTCGTGGTATACTCTGTGGAACACGGGGAGTTGTTTCTGAAGGACCCAAATAAAAAAAAAAAAAAAAATACAGTGCTATGATCACTAAGCCTTGTTAGTTGCTCCTTTTCAATCTGTGTGTTTTTATAATGCACATAAGCACAGCCAACCCTGTTTTCAATCCTGGATCCATCTGTGTAAATTGAATTTTCCATACTATCCTTTTGATCTTCATTCCAGTCGATCTTCTTTTTCTCCCACGGTGGTATTAGAGCCGGCTTATCTTCTTCTATGTGCTCTCTTTTAACAATATTTTGATTAATGCATATTTGTTCTCCAAGTTGAAGCAATTTGTAACGTTTCAGCAGATTTTGAAGCGTAATCTGTATGGGTGGTATCCCAGTAAGTACATTCAATGCTTCATTAGAAATTTTTATAATGTAACAAAATTTCAGTCAACGAACTTGATTTGTTCCGCGAACGTGCTCGTTATCCGGGAGTATGTAGTTTATCCCGACAGCGCAATGCATGAACGAGGTTACTTTAAAATTGCCACTTAGCATTGGCGAGGAGTGGGAGATATCCTGTTTGGGTGACTGTTGGTTGGTGCCAACATATTACCTGGCTACGTTTATATAACAGTGTAACGAATCTATTTTCCCAGTATGGATATTTTTACTAACTCTCTGTGGCCTTACAGCACATAATGCGTTTTGTTTGTTTATACGTTGTTAAAAGAAGTTGAGAAGAGAAAATCTATCTTCCAAGAGAAGAGAACGTGAGTTGGAATGTGGCTTCCGTTCTGTAAGGTTGTCTGTTTTGAGTGTGCTTCGAAATAAAGGCTTCTTCGTTAAGTTCCGTAGTTTCGTGTATAAATTGGACACCCCTCCAATATCAAGAGTCTGGGGATATTCCGCCACCTCACGGAAAAGAGACGCACCTCCGACGCGACGTCCCCTTATAACAGTATATTTATATTACTTAACTTTACATAGAACCCACAATCGCAATTTTTGTAGTGGTTAATGTAAGGCTCTAACATTGGAGGGGGGTTGTTGGTTCGAATCCCACTCAGATGAGCTGTTGCTTTCTTTCTTCTTCCATCTTCATTTCTTGATCTCTTAAATTAATTTTAATTGCTCTGAACACACAACAGAGCATTTAAGTGAGAGCATCATTGCTCTGTTGTGTGTTAAGTGAGAGCTTCATTGCTCTGTTGTGTGTTAAGTGAGAGCTTCATTGCTCTGTTGTGTGTTAAGTGAGAGCTTCATTGCTCTGTTGTGTGTTAAGTGAGAGCATCATTACTCTGTTGTGTGTTAAGTGATAGCATCATTGCTCTGTTGTGTGTTAAGTGAGAGCTTCATTGCTCCGGTCAGTAAAACGGCAGTGATTACGTGAGTATACTGATTTTTTTTTCTTAGAAAGATACGTTAGTATTATTCGCTTCACGTATGATTTTTTTATTATTGTCATTCGAAAATACGTCAGTATTATTCGCTGAGCAAATTTTTTTTTTTTTTGAAACGTCAGTTTATTATTGAGAATATGATTTTTTTTTTTTTTTTATTATTAACAGCAGTATTATCGCACATACTATTTTTTTAACGATAGAATACATTTGAATGTACGATTTTATTATTTTATTTTCTTGGGGTTTGTTGGAAATACGTCAGTATTATTGAGCATATATCTATCTATATATGTATATTTTTTTCTCGAATGATTAGTCATTAATATATGGCGGTGGACGTATACACGTAGACTAAGTGTGAACATTTATAAGTAAAAAAAAAAAAGCAATGATATACCAAGCAACATGGCATACCTCGGGCGAGCAAGGAGGGATGATTTCATGGTTTTGGCAGAAGAGTTGGGTCTGGTGGTCAAGGACGGATCAAACATATTGGACTTAAGAAATAGCATCCTTAAATGTGACGGCTATGACGAGGAGTTCATCCGAGAGCAGTTAGTCGTCATCAAGAGAGACAGGGAAGCACGAGAAGAGCGTGACCTAACTGAAGGGAGGATGCGTGAAGAACGAGAACACCTCTTCCGAATGGAAAAACTCCGCCTGGAGATGGAAAGGACGAGCGTGTCCACAAACAGACGAGAGAATTGAACCTCATTTAGTATAGAACTGACGAGGCTTGTTCCAAAATTTGACGCCAAAGAGGGGGGCATCGCCATATTTCTCACAATATTTGAACGCCAGGCTAATAGGATCGGGGCGGACAAAAGAAACTGGGTGTCAGCTTTGCTGACCTTATTGCCGTCAGACATAACCCAATTAATCGCCCGAGAATCGGAAGAGAAGTTTGATGATTATGAGTACATTAAGGAGATCCTCCTTAGGAGATTCAAATTAAGTGCAGAACATTTCCGGCAAAAATTCACCAAACACCAATGCAACCCGGCGAAATCATGGCGAGAATTTGTCTTCGAAATATCGAATTTCTTGGAAGAGTGGATCCGGGGTCTGGACGTTGGTGACTTCGAGACACTGAAGAGCCTTGTCATTGCTGACCAACTAAAACGACGAATTCCTGGCGAGATACGTCACCATTTCGTGGACGAAAGGGCCTCTTTCATATCTCCGTCTATTCTAGCTGACAAGCTAGATGAATACGAAAGTGTGCGGTCAAACTTCAAGAAGGTGGTCTCAGGCAATGATAATGTGAAAGATGAAGCTGGCAAATATGTTAACAGTAGAAGTTTTCCTCCTAAAGCACTGAATGCCAGGCCAGGACTCAAAACCGAAACACGTAAAACCTTTGTGAAGCCAACTTGCTATTCTTGTGGCTTGGTTGGGCACATATCGAAGGTTTGCATCAAAAACGTGAAAAGGCATGCCGTTGCGAACGCACAGAGTCAATTAACGACGGTGGAACCAAAAAGTGAAACCTCGAATATTTTGACGGTGAAGGTTTCGGTTCCTGTGTCTTCTGCGAAGGTGACGGGGAAAATCGATGAACTTAAAACTAGTGACCCAAAGAGTTTGCAAGCAGCATGTGGGTGACCTAAAGAGTGTGGGAATAGGTTTGTGAGTGATCGTAAGAGTGACCTAGAGCATGTGGAGAGCATGTAAGTGACCAAAAATAGTGAGCAGTAATATGATCGACGAAAAGAATGACGTAGAGAGCAATCGACCAGGTCAAGGGGAGGGGATGAGCAGCGCCTCAATAAAATTATCATAGACACAAAATATTTGTGTAAAAGATATTTAATGCACAAATAAGTCCAGGGTGGAGGAAAGAGGGTTCCCAAAAAAAATATTTTTTTCCGAACTAAACGACACTGGCAAGGAAGGAATGTGAAACTTTTATATTGATTAATTTAAAAAATAAATTGCGAACACACGGTATTTCCAAAACACTAACTGGTGAATCGGAGCAGCCGGCCCCACAATATTTCTTCGGGAGCGCCACAAAAATAAATTTGAAAAACAAATCTTGCGTAATTCAATAATATTAGGCGCAATTGTTTGGTATGCTTAGGCTTACCATATTTTCTCGTGAAAAATACGGGAAATTGAGCTTGGCAATATGGGAAAATATGGACCATTGCCGATTATTGCAAAAAATGACGCTAATAGTAAGCAAAGTCGCCAACTCATAATCGCAGAAAAGTCTTCAAACGCGGAAAATGAAGCTCCACTTCAAATTGCAGTGAATTAAAAAAAAACCTGACGAAAATAATGTAAGGTGAATATAACCTAATGTAATGTCTGAGTTGTAAAGGTAATTTCAATCGTTTACTTGAAGAATAAAAAGTCAAGTTGGCTCCGTTGGGAATACGTGAAAAACCGGGACATTTTTGCGAAAAAGTCAGGACCCCAAAGAAAGCAGAAGATGCCTATTCTGTTCCAGGAAATACGGGACGTATGGTCACATCAAGCATTAGTGAAAGGTCGATGATCTTTTACTTATGTTTGTGACTGACAACAAAATGACATCTAGTGAGTGTTAATGACAGCATCATAAGCTGAAAGAAGGGTATTGGGCTTTTATTACTGTAGTGAGTTGACACTCCCGATTTCTTCTGTTTTTCTCGTCTGCTGTCCCGACTTTTCTGCAAAAATGTCCCGGTTTTTCACGTAATTTCAACGAAGCCAACTTGACTTTTATTCTTCAAGTCAACAATTAAAATTATCTTCCCAACTGAGAAATTAAATTGCGATAATTACAACTACGAATAAGTATATTTATTTCACCTGACGGCTTCGGCGTCCAACCTCCCCCAATGGACCTAACTACTCATCACATCTTCTTTAATTATCAAGCAAAGTATTTCTCAGGCGCTTCAATTGCCAGTTTTCCACTCTGATTTCGATAAGTAATGCACTGCCATCATAAATACAGCGTAATACTCGATGCACCGTAATACATACGTTATACCCAACGATAGGCGATACAAAATAAGGAATGCCCACTATATGCAGTGCATCACAATAAGAAATACACCATTATATGCTGTGAATTTCAACACGCAAAGCAACATTATCTGCAATAAATCACAATACTACCACTATATGCAGTGCAAAAAATGAGAAACACAGCACAAAATGCAATACACCACCATCAGCAATACAGCAAAATAAGTAGTGCACCATGATAAGGAATGCACCACAATGCGCAATACAGCTCTACGTGATGCATCGCAATAGGTAAAGTACCATAATATGCAATGCACTACAATACATAATAATGAGCACTACATTACGATAAGCAATACAGCACAATATGTAATGCACCACAGTACGCAACATATCGCATTAAGCAAAACACAACAATACGCAAACCACCACAATACGAACCGCGTTGCAATAAGAAAATACAGCTTGCGATGAACTACAACATTGAATGCGCAACTACTTGCAATAAGCAACACACCCCCAATACGCAATAAGCACTTATCAAAATAAGCAATACAGCACGTGATGTCCTACAATACGCAATGCATTACAATCAGTAATGCACCACTATTTGCAGTGCATGACAATAAGCAATACAATATAGTAATATGAAATCCACCACAATACGCGATGTCACATATTAAGCAAAATACAATAATACGCAATTCACATAAGTACTACATTCCAATAAGCAATACAGCACGTATGCACTCTAATACGTAATGCATAACAGTACACAACCAGCAAAATCAGCAATGCACTGCAATCGGCGAATCATCGCAATAAGCAATTCACCACTATACCCAATGCAGCAAAATACGCAATACGACTGCATTATGATAAGCAATACAGCATGCGACGCACTAAAACCACCATTGTACCGCTATTTGCACTGCACTACAATAAGCAATACAGCACAATAGCAATAACCACTGCATTTTATTAAGCAATACAACACAATAGCAATAACCACTGCATTTTATTAAGCAATACAGCACAATAGCAATAACCACTTCATTTTATTAAGCAATACAGCATGCTATGCACTACGATACGTGATGCATAACAAATGCAATGCACCATATTGAACAATACAGCACGCTATGCACTACGATACGTGATGCATAACAAATGCAATGCACCATATTGAACAATACAGCACGCGATGAAGTACAATACGTTATGCATAACAAATGCAATGCACCACAAACTTCAATGCATCATATTGCAGTGCACCACAAACTTCAATGCATCATATTGCAGTGCACCACAATGCATTGATGCATAAAAATATGCAATGCACCACAATGCATTGATGCATAAAAATATGCAATGCACCACAATGAATTGATGCATAAAAATATGCAATGCACCACAATGAATTGATGCATAAAAATATGCAATGCACCACAATCAGCAATTCACCACATTGCAGTGCACCACAATAAACAATACAGCATAATAAGCAATACGGCACACAGCTTACTAAATACGTAATGAATTACAACACGCAATGCACCCCAATCAGCGATGCACCACAATGCGAAATGCACCACAATGCGAAATGCACCACAATACGCAATACAGCACAATACGTAATGCACCACAATACGTAATGCACCACAATACGTAATGCACCACAATACGTAATGCACCACAATACGCAATACGTGCTGCATTATAATAAACAATAAAGCACGCGATACACTACAACACAACAATACGCAACACACCACAATAAGTAATACAGATCAATACGCAATACATCGCAATAAGCACCACAATACACAATAACCACTGAAATACGATAAAAAAGCGGTGCACTATAATCAGCGATGCACAATTATTTGCAGTGCACCACAATTAGCAATACAGCCCAATACGCAATGCACAACAATACGTAATAAGCACTGCATGAGAAATATAGCACGCGATTCACTATAAATCATAACAATACGCAACGCACCACAATCAGCAATGTACCATAGTAAGCGATACAGCACGATACGCAATACGCACTGCATTATAATAATCAATACGCGATGCATCACAATGCGCAATACGCGATGCATCACAATGCGCAATACGCGATGCACCATAATAAACAATACAGCACGCGATGCACTGTAATACGCAATGCACCACTGTATACAGTGCACCGCAATACAGCATAAAACGTAATGCACGGCAATACGCTATGTATCGCAATAAGCGAAGCAAGCACTATAATATACGCAAAAAACGGAAGCACTGCATTACTATAAGCAATATGGCACGTGATGCACCGCAATACGTAATGCATAAAAATGAGCAATTGACTAATATTTGCAGTGCACCAAAATATTCATTCAATTGCGTTTCCCACTCTGTATTGAGCTTTTAATACGTGTTAGGCTTTGGTGAAAAGTCAGATTCGTTTACTTATATATGTTACAGACAATCAACTGTTTGCCGTGACATCTAACGAGTCTTTATATGCTAATAAATTATCATACCCTTAGAAAAGTGTATTGGGCTTTTACTACGTTTTAGGCTGTGGTTAAAGGTCGATTTGTTTACATATATTTGTTGCAGACAAGAAACTGTTTGCAGTGACATCTGGTGAGCCTTTATATGTTGACGTTAACATAAGCTTAGAGAAGTGTATTGGGCTTTTGTTACGTTTTAGGCTGTGGTTAAAGGTCGATTTGTTTACTTATATTTGTTGCAGACAATAAACTGTTTGCAGTGACATCTAATGAGTCTTTACATGTTGACGTTAACATAAGCTTAGAGAAGTGTATTGGGCTTTTGCTACGTTTTAGGCTGTGGTAAAAGGTCGATTTGTTTACTTATATTTGTTGCAGACAACAAACTATTTGCAGTGACATCTGGTGAGTCTTTATATGCTGAGGTGTCATTATCAGTAAACTGACTGATGAATACAATTGATTGGGGCCCCTGGAATTTATTTGTTGGTAAATTGAATACAAGTTAAAATTTTTCGTGGCACTCACAGAGAGGATGTCCGACAAACTACCAGGTCAGGGGCCCCATGTGGTAGTTGACAGGTTTCATTTTGGGGGCCTTGGATGAATCGCATTGTTTTTGTATTGTTTTACACTAAAATTTGAAACAGTGGAAGACCGAAATAAATCCAGTCTGGGATCCGCTAAAATTTCGGTACAATTGAAAATCTTTCTTGGTCCAACAGGACTCCAGTCTGGGGAACCCTCATGGAGAAGTTTTCTGTGGGTACATGAGGAATCACATTTGCTTTTTTTCCCGTTTATTATTTAAAAATAAGAGAAAATGGGGGTGGCCGCCACAGGCGGAGGAGCCCCTCAGTAATTAAATAAAATCAAAATGCACCGCTGCTACTATCTGTTGACGAAAATTAAAACCCGGGTCCAATGGCTGTGAAGAAGTTTGATTCAATATCAGACATTTGTGACACACCCTGGGCCGTATCTAGTCTGGGCCAATCGGAGCACTGCCCCGAACCGAATGGTTTACGGAAAATATAACAACAACAATTAACTGCTAGGAAAATTCACGGACCATCAATTCACCGACAACAATTCATTGACAACAGTTTGTCACGAAGCTACCGAGTCCGTGAGCGAGCCAAATATTGAATGAGGTGAACGGTGAGCGAGCTACCGAGTCCATGAGTGAGTGGGCGAACGAGTGAACGAATGACTTAGTGAGTGAGTCGGCGAATGACTTAGTGAGTGAGTGGGCGAGTGACTGAATGAGTGATGAGTGAACGGAGTTTGTGGGTGAATGAGTGGGACAGCGAGCTACTGAGTCCGTGAGTGGGTGAGCGAGGGTGCGCGTGAGTGGGCGAGTGGGTAAATGAGCGAGTGAATAGTGGGCGTGTGAATGAGTTAACGGGTGAGTGGATGGGCGAGTGATCTACTGAGTCCGTGAGCAGGTGTGTGACTAAACGAGAGTGGACGAGTGGACTACCGAGTGAGCGAGTGATCGGGCGAGCTAAGAGTCCGCCAGCGAGTAAATATGTGTGAGGGAGCGAGTGAGTGTGTGAGCGAGCTACTGAGTTCGTGAGTGAGTGAGTGTAAGATTAAGTGAGAGAGCGAGTGGGCAAGTATGCGTGTGAACGGGTGTGTGGGCGACTGGTTGTGCGAATGAGTGGGCGACGTGGGTGTGCGATTGAGTGGGCGAGTGGGTGTGTGAATGTGTTGGCGAGTAAGCTACTGAGTCCGTGAGCGTGTGAGTGAGCAAATGAGTGAGTTAGTGAGCGAGAAAGTGGGTGGGTGAATGAGTGAGAGAGCGAGCTACCGATTTCCTGAGCGGATGAGAGAAGGAACGAGTGGGTAGGCGAATGGTTGGGTGAAGGAGCGAGCGAGTGAGTTTTGGTGAACTTGTGAATGAGCGGGAGAGTGGAGGAGTGAATGTGTGAGTGAGTGGGTAAGTGCACTGATGAGTGGGCGATTGGATAAGCGAACGAGCTACTGAATCCGTGAGTGAATGAATAAGGGAGAGAGTGAATGGGCGAGTGGGTGAGTGAGGGAGTGAACTACCTAGTTCATGAGAGAGTGGGCGAGCGAGTGAAATAGTGAGTGAGGGAGCGCGTGAGTTGGTGAGTGGGTAAGTGAACTAGCGAGTGGGTAAGTGAACGAGCGAGTGACTGAGTGAGTGAGCGAGCAAGTGGGTGAGAGAGAGAAATGGTGAGTGAAAGCGAGTGACTGGGCGAGTGGATGAGCGAACTATCTTGTGTGGGCGAGTGAGGGATCGAGTGAATGGGAGAGTGGGTGAGTGAGGGAGTGATCGTGCGAGCTACTTAGTCCGTGAGTGAGGGAGTTACTTATTCCGTGAGCGAGAGAGGGAGCCAGTGAATGGGCGAGTGCGGGATTGATCGAGCGAGCTACTGAGTCCGTGAGCGAGTGAGTGGGTGAATGGGTGAGCGAGCGAAATAGTAAGGGAATGAGTGAGTGGGCGAGTGGGTGAGTGAGGGAGTGATCGAACGGGTTATTAAGTCCATGAGCGAGTGGGCGAGCAAACTACCTTGTGTGGGTGAGTGAGGGAGCGAGTGAATGGTAGAGTGGGTAAGTGAGGGAGTGAGCGAGGAGTGGGTGAGTGGATGAGCAAGCGAAATAGTAAGGGAATGAGTGAGTGAGAAATGCTTTAATTATAAATATGTAAGGAATGAAAATTATGTCGAAAATTATTAATTAAATACAGTATGTCTCGAATGAAAATTAATAATTGTAATTTTCCTTACAATTAGTCATTTTCATTCAAAACATACTGTATTTATTTCGGGGTATATACTGTATATATTGTGCTTATCAGACACATGTCCTACTACTACTGTTTTTTCCAGCATCACTAGTAAGACATGGGTCTCGGTCATGGGTCAACAGGTCAAAATCCCAACAGGATTAAAATCCCGAAAGGGTCGAGTACGCCGCACTTCACCATTTCTGTCGAGATTTGCATTTCTCGCGGCGAGGGGTATCGTGGCGCCGATCACGTAAATTTTGAAATTTTCATTTTCACCGCATAAGCAGCACTTTCTGTCGGGATTTTTATTTCCCGCTGCATAATATTTTGTATGTCTGGGGTGAGAAGTCATTTAAAAAAAAAGTCTCAGTTATTGGACACATTCATTCGATGTTTTGACTTGACGTCTTGGACGTAGTATAAACGAGATTTCTCTGTATTATGCAGTGGAGTTGACAAGAGTTCACGTTATGTCCTGTTATTCTGCAATCCTATCCTACTTGTTCAAGTCGAATGGACGCTTCCCGTTGCTAAGCTGCTTTTACATGTTTACATTGCCGATTTACTTTCTCTGTGATTGGTTTAATATTTGCAAAAGGGAAGAAAGAATATATTAATCTTAATCCTCAAATCACACTATTTCTAACAATAAATTTTACTTTTTTTTATATATGAAGACAATTTCACTGCCTAATCCAGGGATTTTCAAACCATCAAACATTGCGGGAAAAATTAGAACTCCGCAAAGTCCACGAGCCAACAACTCTGAATCTGGCAATTCACAATGGCTTAATATAGTGTACGGCCAACGGGAACCCGGTGAAGTAGAGGGCCGAAATAATTGAAGATGTTTAACCAGTGGCGGATCATGATTTTGGGAGGCCCCAGGCGCAACCTGATCTGGAGGCCCCCCCTATCAGGGGCGGATTAAAGGTAGGGGCTGTCACCCCCCCCCCCCCCGAGAGCAGAAAAATTAAATGGAAAAAATATATATTTTCTACGTTTTTGACTGAATAACAAACCAAGAAAATAAATTTGCTTAAAAAAGGGGGAAAATTCAGAATTTTTTCCAAAAAAAATCAGAACCGTCTGAAAAATTGAACACATGGTCACAACCACCGCCCCCACCCACAAATTTGCGTTTATCCACCACTGCACCCTTTTGGTCCTAATAAGAACGAGAGCGTTCACTAAAATGAACAATATTATGAAAATCATAACTTTTTTTTTATTTTTGCATCACCAAAACCATAAACACAAAAATAAGATAAGGAAATATAATGATATTCTCTGGTACTAGATGAAAAATAATCACACTCCCATTAAAAAAAAAAATCACAGTAAAATTCTGCATCATATTTTTAGTAATCTAAGATGTCCGTCCTGGTGCCTTCAGCCACACGGCAAAAATGGAGATCCGTCATAGTTTTAGTAATTTAATATTACTGATTAATAAAGATTTGATAATATCTCAAATATAATATATTTGATTTGATATAAAGATACTGATAATATTTAATAGAAAAACATTTCTTCAATAGAGGGAAGAAATTATATCAGAGTAAATATAAGAATTATATTTTTAATGGAAGAAATTAGGCCAGAATGAATAAAATTTAATGAAAGAAATTATTTCAGAATGAATAAAATTTAATGAAAGAAATTATTTCATAATGAATTAAAATTATTGTCAATGAAAGAAATTATTTGAAAAATTTTTTTTAGAAATTATTATTTTTTATTTGTTTATTCTATTTTATTTTTACTATTATTATATTAATTATTATTATTTTTTCTTTCAGCCACCTCGTTGGGCACTCTGCCTGTTGTGGCCTTTGCCTTTGTATTATTTGTATTCAGAGTGAATAAAAATTTTCTATATTATGCCCCCCCCCCCGTTTCGTTTAATAACGAAAAATGCCACAGTATAACATTGTGGCCCGCGTACTTTATAAAATGTTTCAATATGGCCTGCTATGCCTCAAAGGTTGAAGACCACTGCAGTAGACTCTCGCTAATCCGGTACGTATTAGACCACGGTGTGCCAGATTTTACCGAAATTGCTGGATTAACTTTGAAGAAACCCATCGAAATAATATATGAAATTTCGTGCAAAGACATAGTCAGGACTTGATCAGCAATTAAGAAATATTAGAACGTGTTAAGGGGTTAGGGCATCAGGAGAAAAGTGACACCACACCACCTAAATATCCTGGACTACTGGACGTGCTGGATTAGAGCACGACCGAATTCTCCAGAGACTACTGTAGTTGAATTGAAATGCTCAAATAAAAATTTATCAGATAATTTATATATTTTTAGTTTTGCTTACCGTTATTTTTGGAGATTCTGCCTAAATGGAGATTCTGCCTGATGTAAATCCTAAAGGAAATCTTGAGGATCGACATGAAAATTTTTTTCATTACAATAACACACATTACAATTACATTAACAATAAACACTTTTCGGTCTGACACAAAGATGTTGTCTACCCAAGCCTCCTTGACCAATCCGAAAATGTAGCTCTTTTTTTTAGAAAGAAGGAAAAGAAACCCCCTTGATTTTTTTCAGCCGGGGAGGGAGTGTTAAAAGAGAAACAGAAAAATCACGTGATTCAGAATGCATGTCATTCAGCATTCATTTCAAACCCCACTTTTTTTTTGTCATATGGTCGTATGGTTCCAGTCATAGATTGCAAATGTATATGTTGTTTGAACCAGCTTATAGTATTTCATTCAAACAAGTGGGAGACAAAATCACAATAAGAGCTCTACTACATTCATTTTAATTAGTACGAGTGTCTCTTCCTGTCGATGTCGCCGCAGCCATCTTGCCATCCATTATACTGTATACAAAAGCTTACACCAAAGCTGTCGTATTATCGGCGCCCATAAAAGCATTTAATACTGTGGAATGAGACATCTGTTTATGCCTTCACTCCAATTTTCATTTCGGACAGACATTAGGACCTGCTGTTCTCATCCCTCCTCCTGCTTGTGCCCTTAGGGAAATACTGTTTGAAAATGACCCTCCCTGAATGATCGCTTTACAATGTCTCTTCCTTCTTTGTCGGGGAAGAACTGAGGCCCTTGAGAGCTGCGTCTTGTAAATTGTTCTTTTCTTTCAGTTCCCGTTTTTCTTCCATAACTCTTATACGTACAGTATACATAAAAAAAAAATTGCGGTTAAAAAAAAAGGGAGAGCAGATACTGTACTTAGTTCAAGAGATTTGTTGATGCGCATGTAAATTGATATGTAGGATGAAGCACACAACTATTTGGGGGCCCCCCCCGTTCTGCCGAGGCCCCAGGCGCGCGCCTCATGCGCCTGTGCGGTAATCCGCCACTGTGTTTAACTACTTTGAAATTATTTCTTCAATTTAAGTCAGTTTCAAAGCAATTGCTTCCAGTAATTAAATCATCATAAAAATCAGAGAATTTTTATCATTTATAACTAATTTACCAATTTTATAATGCAAAAATAAATGCAGATTCATCATGAGGCCCCAGGGCTCTTGCACTATCAGCTTTCTGATGTAAGCACTGCATGTGGTCAGGGCCACTGCCGTCTTAACGCATTGGTCCACCAGGTAATTTCACGGAATCTCAAGGGCAGAATGGGCCTCATGACAATGAGACCTACTCAAAAATTCGACATTCAGAATGTAAATATGTTAGCAGGTGTTTCCAATCAAGTAGGGGCCCAATAAAAAGCATAAAACCCCTTCGCCCAGTGTAGGCCGGGAACTGGAGAAGTAGGGTAACTGCCCCGCTGAAAAATTTAGGAGACAGCAGTGTTCAAGGTGAGAACAAAGAACACCGTTATAAAATTACCGACAGGAACCGCGAAGTGTGGCTTATACATTGAAATAAAAATTTTAAAAATTTATTTGATCGCAATTTATCATCTTGATCGGCACCCCAGAACGCCCCTCGCAGCGAGAAATAAACATCTCGACAGAGAGAGGTGATAGGGTGGGAGAAAATGTTAATACTTTCTGAATCCAACACAGTATGGAACCAGGACCATCTAAATCGGCGGGCCCATATGAGCAGGGCCCGGGCCCTCTTATTCAAATGGGGGGTGGGGCACATGATGAGATCTGGTACTACAATTTCTGGATGTAATTAATATGTAAACTATTACTTCTCCCCAGCCAAGTACGGATGACCCAAGAACCCTTTGTCAGTGCCGTCATTATACGTGGGCCCACCCTGAAACGGCCCGGAAGCCTCAAAATTGAAAGGGGTGCTCATGATAACGATATTTCGTCAAATTTTTCGAGAGCTTCAATATGTGAATGGCATACTAGACAGGCATTTCTATCCAAGTACGGGGCCTTAGAGAAATTACTGTATCCGGAGGGGGGCGATGGGGCTCTTAAGACGACCCTGCACTTCTCCTGAGCACCAACGATGTTGAGACGCCCTCCCCGCAAGAGGGAAGTTCACTGATTTCTAGCCCAGGATAGGAGCGGGCCAAGGTCAATATCTCTGAAAATTCATTGGCTCGTACAATATATGTATTTATGTGTTATATTTATTATTATTATCATTATTGCATTGCATTATTGATTAAATGCCGTTTTTATTGGTAATTTTTATGTGAATGAATAATTGTGGAACGAATTAACCGTGTTTCCATTATTTCCAATGGGGAAGTTTGATTCGAATAACGGACGATTCGTATAACGAGCACGTTCGCGGAACGAATTAAGCTCGTTGACCAAAGAGTTAGTTATTATTGTCTCTGTCGTAAGCCCTGTAAGCAGGGGCGGCTCGCCGCCCAGGTGCGAAGCCTCATATGCCGCCCCTAATGGCGGTCCTGGAAGAAGGTTGACAGGGCTTGTTCAATGGAGGGGACCTCGAAATAAACCTGGTTTTTTTCCAGAAGAAAGCCGCACATGATATTGTTTACTGTGCAGAATGCGCGTGACCATACTTCCCGCTTTTGAAGTAGATTTTTTTTTCTGTTGTTGTTTATTTTAATTCCAGACCACTCTAATAATGCCTTACCAATAATTATAATTATCTTACCATTCTTAATAATGCCAGATAACTTAATCCTTGAAACAACACTTATTTTTGTGAGCCATTATCAATTATCCTGTAAAGATGATATGTAACGAGATTATTTTTACTAAAATTTTTTCCAAAGGTGTTTCTGGTATTCCAGGAATCGGCCAAGTGCGAAGCCAATTTTTTTTCCTTTGCTTTCATTTGACTATTCTGGAAGAAATTCAGGGTGAGGGCATGGCATACCCCCCCCCCCCCCACCCTACAGCAGGGCCTCTAGGCTGGGATTTTTTGTGAGCTCCTCAGTCAGACTTCTCACGGGACTTTCTATAGTTAATTTATAGCGTGAATAAGCCAAAAAATTAAGAGAATTGTTCCGGTGTCACCCTGCACAAGGGCCATGTGTGACGGAACCAAAATGCACACTTGCCCATTGTGATGAGAATACAGGGGCGGCGCTTGGCCATGCGACCCATTGCGGCTACACGAAGTGCCGTTCAGACGGGTTGAAGATACGTGCCTTAAGGGGACAGAGCGAGAACCATGGTTGGTGTAGGTAGGTAGGTGTAATTTCGATGTAATTTGAAAAAAAAAACAATATTAAATTAAGATAGTACTCAGATTGAAATGAAATTTGAATTAAGATGCACTAAAATTTATGTTTTTATTGTATTTTTAAATATTAACAAAGCTAAAATATTTTTGAAATTGCAAAAATGAACGGTCGTGTCTGGAAGGGTCATGATCCACCACCACTATCATGAACTCTTGCATTACAAGGCCACGAATAGAATATATAGTCATTGCCGGCACATCCGAAATCCATTGTCACTGATGCCGCCTTTTCTGCGGACGACCTTGGAAATTTCTAGATAGCGAAGGTTCAGTTCATTAAAATTACAGACATTACAGGTAAAAAAGCTTTCTATGTTTTCTATGTGGCTTATTTTCAAAATCAAAACACCCACACATTGTCTTTTTTAATTAGCAGAAACTGCAAATTCATTCATTGTAAATCTGGCATATCCTTATGCTCAGTTGTTCGTTATGTCGCTGTGGACCATGTTTTTCAAATGAGCTTTTATAGCGCGAATATGAATCGGGAAATTCGTCATTTTTCTGAAAACGCGTGCCATTTCTTGAACTTGACAGTTGACTTGTCAAATGTGAATCTTACGAGTGATTTCGATATTGAATGAGCAAAACGCGGGGAAAAAATTGTATATAAAATGAAACGATTTTTCTGAATGAGGCATACACGGTACAGATCAACCCATAGTAGTCATGAATTCGTTGGTATTGTTGGTTCCAGCTCTCGCTGCTCTGATCACAGTCTGTTTTGCCGATCAGTTGGAGACGAACGCAGCTTTCCGTGCAGCAAAGATAGTTCCCGCCGTCATTGGCCAAGCTCCGACCTGTCAGCTTGAAGTGAGTGCCATAAATTCCTTTTTCTTTAAAATTTCATTAATTTTTTTAAAATTTTATTACTACAATACATTATGTATTTTTACATAATTTGGGATGACTTTTGAATAACGTGAGAGGCATTTTACTGGATTAAAATTCTGTCGCTTAGGGAAGAGGCCTACTAGTGATTCCGTGAGTTATGCATATTTCTTCCGTTCAAATTTTTTTTTTTGCTCTTCTCCTATATTCGAGACCAGTATATTCTGTATTCTTTCTTTTGTTAGGCTTGGCCTGGCTATCTATAATTTATCGTCATCAATCAATTATTCCACTTCCAATCTGCCTTCAAAGGCAGAATGAAGTGCCTTAAATGAGTTCGTGCTTTGCCTGTCTATCTTTTAATTCGAGGCATAGATATTGTTGCGAACTGTGGGCGATAGATGGCGCAATCGTTTATCGCAGCTTTCCGTTGGTAACGGGAGCTGACGCCGGATTCGGTAAAGCGCACGAATGCGTGATTGGTGGAAGACTGGCAGGGCGTGTAGAGAAAAATCCAGAAAGTCCCGCCCCTCCAAGACATTGGTTCGTACGGTGGCGCTGCCGACTAGGAAACTGTGAAACAGAATTTTGTGGAATGTTCTTTTCCTCGAAGTTTTTCCGGGATTATAAATACCGTGGCGCTCACAAGATGGCAGGCTCAGAGAGACTCGAATAGAGAGAATCGATGAACAGTCGGTTGTGTTTAGAATGTACGAGAAAGTTGTTAGCTCTCTGATTAGCTTGTAAATACGTGTAAATTGCTGTTTTGTAAATAAATCCGTGTTTGTCCGTCGAACCGCTTCTTGATTTGCAATCTCAAAGTCTTGTGGAAAATTATCCGGGACAATATACTATATGACATATGTAAAGAGATCACAATGATAACACATGAAGAGTCTATGAAGCGTCTTTAAACCCTAGGCTGCGGGAATAGTCGCAAAAATTCTGCTCTCGAAACGACCGAATATAAAAAAAAAAAAAAAATTTCAGTTGTCTTTTGTGTAAGATAGAGGGTAGTCAATGTTATATGATGCAAATACGGTGATCCCTCAAATTGGCCGCCTTACATGGGAGAATTTGTAAAGATGCTTTCTTCTACAAATCTCATTGTATACATACTATTTTGATACATAAATTCTCTCATTCAATTGTGTATACTCACATTACTTGCATATTATGTATCTATTCACTTTTGACATTTATTCGCATCTATTCGATTTGCATCTTCTCATTATTGAATTTTGTATATACACATATATTTCCCAATTGGTGCTCGGAGTCCCACACAAAGTCATTGGCTGTTTTCAGTAGCGCTTGAACTGGAGCCAAAATTTCGCTCAAATTCGGTATGAACTCGGCCAAATATTTCACCATTCCAATGAAACGTTGCGCTTCACGTAGATCTTTTGGTGGTTGAAGATTTTCTATGGCTTCTACTTTCATCGGGTCAGGCCGGATTCCTTTGTGGTCTATCAGATGACCTAAGAACCTTAGTTCAGTGACGCCGAAGACACACTTGTCCTTGTTGAGGGTGACGTTCGCATCATGGAATCGTCGAAGAACTTCTCTGAGACGTCTGTCGTGTTCTTCTTGAGTGGCGCCCCACACTGAAGTGTCGTCTGTCAGGTTCGTCACGGCTGGAATACCCTGTAGAAGGTCTGCAATGTCTCGTTGAAAAACTTCTGGAGCTGAAGAAATTCCGAACGGAAGTCTCAAGAAACGGAACCTTCCGAAAGGCGTGATGAAAGTCGTCAGCCTTCGGGACTTCTCTGCCAGTTTCTTCTGCCAAAACCCTGTTGTAGAGTCCAGCTTGGAAAAGATCCTGGCCTCTGGTGGTATCTGGCCCAACAGATGATCAACTGAAGGTAACGGAAAGTTCTCACGTTGAACGCTGCTATTCAGCTTGGTCAGATCGACGCAGAGCCTGATGTCTCCATTCGGTTTTGCTGCTAATACAAGCGGAGCACACCATTCACTCGGTTCTGTCACTGACTCGATTATTCCGTCCTTCAACATCGCATCGAGATGCTCTTTTACTTTATCCATTAATGGGATAGGAACTCGCCTTGGAACGTGAACTGCAAAGGGCACGGCATCGGGCTTCAGCTTGATTTCGTATTCTCCCTTCAGTTCTCCAAGCCCAATTCGTGGAAATTATTTTTCCGGGTCGACTTGATCTAGGCTATGAGCCATCACTTCATTGAGTCGTTGAATCAACTTTAGTTGGACGCAATGTTCTCTTGACAATAGTGGACGATCGGGTCCCTTGGTCACATAGACTTTTGCTGACGTAGAGACTGACTTGCAAGTTATCTGGCACTCGAACATTCCCTTGACGTTCAAGTTCGCTGCACCGGGACTCGAAAGATTCCGGTCAGGAGGCTTGAGTTTCGGAAATCTGCTTTTATTCCGTTTGTAGAGACTGTCTGGGATGACTATCACATCTGCTCCTGAATCTAGCAGAAAGTTGACTCGGACATCTTCGACTAAGACGTCTTCTTCACAAGTCTCTTTGTGCGATGACGCGGATGATATTAAGTAGCCAAGGAATGTCCTCGACGTCTTCACCCCGACTTTACGCACTGACGAAATGTTCGCAGCTACCCTTGACTTGCAAACCCTAGCGAAGTGGTTTTTCTTACCGCACTTACGGCACGAGGCGTCTTTGGCCGGGCAGGAATTCTTGTCATGTAACTTTGCTCGTCCGCACCGAAAACAAGATGAAGCTTCATTCTTACTGCGAGCCTGGCCCTGCTTTTCCTTCGTTGATTGCTCTTGTTTCTTGAACGCCGAGCCATGGCTTCCCCGTGGATTTCTGTGACCCTGGCCGGGTTCCTGGCTAGTTCTGAGCTGGTTTAACACAGGGTTATGTAACTCCTCTTGCTGCTTCTTGACCGATTCGTATTGTCTTGCCATGGTCGTAGCTTTCTCCAGCGTCAGACCTTGCTCCAGCTGACGCTTCTCGAACAATCTTCGGTCGCTGACACCCACGACGATGCGGTCGCGAATCATCTCCTCTCGGAGAGCTTGATACTCGCATGACTCCGATAGCACACGGAGAGCAGAGATGAACTCCTCCACTGGGTCTCCGGAGTGTTGAACACGGTTGTTGAACTTGGCCCGCTCGTATATGATATTTTTCCTGGGCAAGAAATGTCCGTCGAATGCCGCTGTAACCAAATCGTACTTCTCTTGGTCCGCTGATGGCAGGTGAAACGAGGTGAAAATGTCCTCCGCTTGATCACCCAACAGGTAGAGAAGCGTGTTGACCTGGTCTTTCTCGCCCTTCTTCGCTAGCTCTGACGCGTCGCGAAATCTTTCGAAACGTTTCTTCCATTTCGGCCATTCGAATGGCGTTGCAAATGAAAACGGTTCGGGACACGGCACTTGAAACGTCGACGACATGTTCTTAGCCCTAACCATAGACTTATGTAAAGCGGCGATTTAGGCTTAGTTATTCGAACGTTAGTAATCAAGCTAAGACTTACTCAACGACGTTCGAAAACTGGATCGGCGGATCTTTCCGGATCCCGCAGCTGCCACCATGCTTCTATTTTGGCCTCCTAGACATATCACTAATTAAGTATACACCAGAGCCAACGAGAATAACTTATAATCATCTTTATTTACATAGATGCCTAAACCAGCGCGTCCGACATCTCTCATGTCCAACAGTCAACAACCTTATATCTCTTCGGCCCCATGGCCTTTTCACCCGATCCGATTATTATACATCACTTCATTTCACTTCCGACACAATAGCCGCATCATGACTTTTCAATTTGACCAGTTCTTTTTACATACACTACACATTCATGCAAACACATATCCATCTACAAACATGTACACATTTTCTTCTTCACAGGCCTTCTTGGCCAGTTTTTATGCCGGCAGTTGGCCCTCGCGGGCTGGGAATCGGCTTAAAGTTCAATTCTGGTCTGGTACGGTGATCCCTCAGCTAATGAAGATAATTCTTTCCGGAATCACGTTCTTTAGCCGAGGTGCCACTGTGCAGTAACACCTATGTAATAGTGTGAACATAGTGCGTCCGTATTTCGGATTCTGGAAACCCGCGTCGTCTCCGATTGGTTAAAAACCCGAATTTCAAGTTAAAAAAAGTTGATATTTGGATTTTTCACCAATCGGAGAGGACGCGGTTTTCCAGAATCTGAAATACGGACGCACTATGTTCACACCCTAAGGCAGACACTTTATGAGACGGACACCTGTCTTCGACGGAATCAAAAATAGTCCCTTCATTGGTTAATGCTTTTATGTGTACCTTTATATGCACCTTCTTAAAATAGAAACCTGTCTAAAATGGCATATTATTTCAGTCTCTTGCCGTTCCATTTCGATAGGTAATAAATACAATTGAGAACAAAAATATAATATAGAGAGTTTTGGTTCGAACCCAAAATTCCCTACAAAAAAGACATCGGGGGCAGTCAGGAAGGCACTCAACAATGCCCAATCATCCTACATAGTACAAGCGCACCTGTTGGATAGCGCACTATCAGGATTGGATGTAGCACTTTTGGCAAAAACTGTGTAATTCTGAAGAGTCACATGCCATTATGCCTAAAAAGAAAAGTTTTTGGAAAAGAAAAGATTTAACCAGTGTGTGCTACCAGCAAGAGCTGTAACATGGACACTCACAAGCAAGACGATGTAAAGGCTACACACAACACAAAGGAGCATGGGAAGATATATGGAATCACAAGGAGAGACAGAAAACGAATCATTTGGATACGGAATCAAACAAAGGTATATGATATTATGGAAAGAATTAAATGTTTGAAATGGAAATGGGCTAGACATATATTGCAAGAAGACAAGAACAACAGATGGACAAGGACAACAATACAAGGATAACAGACAGGACAACAGATGGACCCCAAGTATTCTGGGTTGGTACCCCCGTGGTGTTAAACGTCCGAGAAGACGTTCCCACGCAAGATGGATTGACGAGATCAGGAAAGTGGCTGGAGTCAACTGGATGGCTAAAGCATCAGACAGAGCAGAATGGAAACATTTAGAGGAGACCTTCATCCAGCAGGGGATTGAAAATGGTTGTTGTCGATGATGACAAATTCAGTAAGTTAAGGAAGTCATTGCTGATGATCTGACCTTCGTGAATTAATCATACAATTAATTCATTGCTTTTAATTAAGTTTTCGCGCTTGCATTATGAAAAAGGTCAACTAGAGTTCTGTGTGTTATGGATGGACATATTTCCCTCACATTCGAAAGGATGGTTTCGCCCCTTTCCTATACTACAGGGGATTATATTCTGGTTTTTTTTTTGTCGTGACATGATTTCCTTCATTTACTATCATCAATTCATTAAATTATTATTCCATTTCTATTCCGCCTTCAATTACAAAGGCAGTATGCCTGAAATGAGTTGTGCCTTGTCTGCCAATCTTAAGTCGAGACATTGATGTATGTGAATCTAAATATATAAAGTAGCATGTCTTGACTGATTCAGCGTCGCCCAGCCGAAACCGCTCAACCCATAAATATCAAATTTGGTCAATAGTTTCGATTAATGCCTTAAAAACTCACTAAGAAGGGGTTTTTCAAATCTGACCCCTAAGGGAGTTAAAAGGGGGGGGGGGGGTGGGGGAGGTGGTTCAAAAAGAAAACAGAGAGAAATTATACGCCGAGCCAAAATATTGTTGGCCCTGGGGCCTATACAAGAGGATGCGATCGAAAATGACAAACATGTTGTTTGATATTAGACAAAAAACTAGTGATAGTGGGGGATTCGACAACAGAGCTTGGGAGTTTGTTCCATTCACCAATGGTATGAGGAAAGAAGCTGTATTTAAAGCAGTCAAAGTGGAAGCAAAAATAGGTTTTATTTTAAGGGAATGGTCGAGTCTTCGAGAGATGTAGGATGGTTTGGCAAAGATACCATAGGTATCTATGTTGAAATGACCATGGGAAATTTTATAAAACAATGTTATTCGAGATATGAGACGAAGAGTAGAGAGAGGGAGATAAAGTTCGTGGGGATGATGAGCAGCAGTCGTGAGCAAATCGGGTGGATTTATTTTGGATTGATACGTGTTTGTCTATATTACTGGAGGTGTAGGGGTCCCACATTTCAGCGGCTTAGAAAGAACGTGGGAGATATAAGTTTGGTAACAGAATAGTCTGATATCCCGAGTGGAGTGTTTAAGCCTGCGGCGGAGGAAGAAAAATTGACAGTTCTGGTAAATGTAGTCGACATGTTTGTACCAACGTTACTCAGCTGAGATTATGACGCCGAGATATTTGATTTTGAGAAACTTGGGATAACGTTAAATTATTGATGGAGTACGAGTATTCAAGAGGAAGAAGTTTACGGGTAACTTTCATGTGAACCGTTTTTGAGATAATGATTGGTATTTGCCATAAGGAACACCAGCCCGCGACGGAAGCCAGGTTATGTTGGAGAAGTTCTTGATCAGATTGATGGTGAATGATACGGTAAATTACACAGTCATCAGCAAATAATCAATAAAAATATTACATAATTATTTGTTTATAATTATCCATTGTATAATTTGATCTCCTCACGCCATATGGCGGGATGACTTTACGGTATATTACGGGGCAATTCAGTAAGTTTCAAGGAAGTCACGGATGATTATCTGATCTTTGCGCATTATTCTTACGATTCGTTGCTTTTGAATTCACAATTTTCGTTTGCATTATGTTTATTCGTTTCAAGAAAATACACAAATACGTTTTCTAATAGGTGACTTATGGCGAAAAAGATGTTGAGTATGGAACGAAGATTCCCACGTACCAATCACTATTGCCGCCAACGGTGTCATTCGCCTCAGCGAATAAATCAGCCAACTATACCTTGATCATGATTGGTGGGTACTTAAATATAAATTCCTTTAGTTTTTGTCAAATAAATTTCTGTGAAATTATTTTTCCCTGATAATATACGATTTTGCGCTTAGGACCTAACGTGTTGACTGGAAGTCTGAATAACAGTCAGTTCCTGGAATGGCTCGTCGTCAACATCCCCGGCAATAGAATCAGTGATGGTCGCACTGTGGTAGCTTACATATCGCCATCACTGCCAAGCATATTGAGTGAGTATCGGCACCAGATAATATTAGTTTATTGTATAATTTACACTACTTTATCGCTCTCTCTCACCCCAACTACAGTCATATCATCATACGGCAATTTTCAACCAGTGGAGTTGGTTGCGAAATGAGGGCGCTATTTATCAACTGTCGCCCCAGGCTCGGTAGGTAAAAATCTGGCTTATCGTTGTTCTTCCTCCAGATCCGAACCCGTGGACCTTGACGGTAACATTCATGGTGGAACACTAGTATTTCACTAATACGCCACTCGGGCTATAACTGACACGGGATATTTGTTTCTTTTTTAGTAATGAGCAAAATATTATTAATAATTATTAGTTTTTTCAGTCACTTCAACGTAATTATAGGCCTAGTCTATAAGCGACATTCATGAATTGTATCCTTTGTGACTCACATTCTTCACCTGGGTGTCCAGCATGCTGTAGTTTTGGAGCGAATTCTTTTCTACTTGTTTAATGGGTTCCTAAGTAAATTTTAAGCGTACAGCCGGGGTTCCCAAATGCTCCACGACGCGATTTCTACGTGACTGTTTTGTGATCCACGAAAAAAATCGGTGATTGCACACCAGTTTTTTTTTTTCTTCATTTCTAAGAATGCCTTCGTGCTTTTGCGTGATTTTGGCAGGTGAAATTTTAAATTCCATCAACTACAGCGATATCACCCGCGTGATTTCACCTCTCAATTTTTCCGCATGCCGCATTCACCGGACTCGGATATCTCCATCAAATTAATGGTCCCAATTTTCGAATATTACTCGGCAGGGACAGAGACATATTTAATTTGGGACTGGGCATGCAAAAGCCTTATAATATTGGGAGTGACGACAAATGGTGGTCAAGAAAATTAGACTAGAATGGGAAAAGGGATGTAGAAACATAAATGTTTCTTTGGACGACTTTATCAAAAATCACCAAAAATAATTTAAAAATTAATGAAATTAATAGTGATTAAAATTTAATCACTACATTTTCTTTGTTTTTCATGCACCTAATCAGATACAATCGACACGAAAGTTGGTTATTTATATATTCATTTATTTTTGTGTCTATATATGTGTTCATATATTTTGTGTCTCTATATGCCTCAAGAGACGCTCTTTCTTTCACAAAAAATTTCCGTGAGCGTAATAATAAAGTTAATAATACTTATGCTTTCATTACTTTATTACGAATAAACCTTACACCAGGGGTATTAACCTATAGGTCGCGACCCAGACTTGGGTCACAGGGGCTTCCGAAATGGGTCATATAAATGTACTTATAATCCGGTTATAAATTCATTTGTTGCACCACGTGTTTCACGGAACATCTTAAAATGATTTCAGCAGCCTGGGCTGAGACAAAGATATTTTTTGGGGCCTTCCTGAAACATAATTTCATACACAGTATATTTGGAAGGAAATTGCATGATATTATTACAAAATGCTACAAATTATCTATATAAAAATACGAATACATTAAAAAGCTGAACATAATTTCCAGAATAAAGGAAAAATGATACCGGAAATTATGAAAAATAATTGAAAACAAATAATTTCAAACATTTCATAGTTATTTAAAAACAATGAAAAATTAATAAAACAGTAAAAAAATAATAAAAACAATAAAAATTTTAAAAAACAATAAAAATTTTAAAAAACAAAAAAAATTAATTAAAAAAACCAGAAATTAATTAAAAAACAATTAAAATTAATACAAAACATTTCCAGAACTAGTGAAAAATAATTCCAGGATTAATGAAAATTAAGTATTTATAGATAATTATTATAGAATAGTTAAAACGTTTTTGATAACTTAGGGCTCCTACTCGATCGATCCGGGACCCCCGAGCTTAGGCCCTGTTGAGCCACTTGTTTAGACGCCATGGGAGTTTAACATTTTATTAATCACAAATGTTAAATAAGAATTTTCGAATTAAAATAGGCCGACGGTGCAACTGAATTTGGGTCGCGGTAGAAAATGGTTAAGAACCCCCTGCTTTACACGAATTAATTTCTTTTATTTCGGCTAGGAATTGGGAGGAAAAAAATTTCAAACACTAAAATTTATGACTTTTTCACTTTAAACCATTTTTTCCGAAATATTAGAAGGAAATTTTGTTCTGATAATCAGTGGTTGGAATTATCGATTTTAGCCGCTTTTCACTTGAAAATAGTGGTAAGGCTTGAAGAGTATAAAAAAACTGTGTCAATTTTACATAGAGAAAAGTGATGAAAATAAGGAACTTTTTATCACATCGTCTGTTAAGGAGTAAATTTTCTCGAAAACAATATTTATAGTTAAAAATTTCCTTAGTTTTTTGCATTATTCTATTGGAAATCGTAAAGTCCTTTGATTTTTGTGCGTTTCCACCAATTTATTATTATATTCTACAAAAGTATAACTATCACAACAGAATTTACACTGGAAATACTGGGTGTTCCATAAATTTGTGATAGTTTAAAAAATTCATAAATTTATTTGAAGAAATATGTTTCTTTGAACGGGATTGCGGAAAAGTTAAAATTTAAAATTTAAAATTTTTGTTAAAATTTTTGTCGGTAGAGGGCCAGGGAAAACAGTTCAGCAGGACTGATTGGACCTGAACCTTTCTTCAATCTCTTTTGTGTCCGGGAAGTTCGTAAAGATACAGCAGGGGATTAATAGCTATGGGTACAGACATATAGTGCAAGCATGTTTCCGGTTCTGCTAGTCGGTGCTGTTGCTGATTGGTTAAAAACAACTGAATATTAATTTTTTTCAAACAAAGAATCGTAGAATCACAAACCAGCCTAGAAAAAAAAACAAAAATTAGCTGTTAATCGCACACCCTGAGTTTAATAGGACTCTGATTTGCATATTTACAATGATTTGATTTTGTGCAGCACCCTCTATCGACACAATTTGAACAAATTTTTTCAGTACCAAACCCCCCTACCCCCTTTGTGAGAAATCATTTTCACAAAGCGCATGCGATGTACTAATTCCTTCAATATTTATGAATTTATTGGACGCCGTGTAATGAAAACTATAAGTATGAATATGAATGGGCGCTGAAGAATTTCATTACTTTCAAACAGGCGCGTGCAATCTTCGTGGTACGTCCTAATATATTTCACGACACAAAGGTATAATTACGGTAGAAATTAGTGCTACGTAATGAAATGTTCTTCTCCAAAAAGATTTCTCCACTGTATTAAAAGTCTGGCAACCACTGGCGTCCAGTGTCGCTGGCAGTATAGGAATTGCATGATTGGTCAACCCTTCCATTGAATTCTTGACCACGTGCTAAACAAACACGCAAACTGTGGCTCTTCAGCTCGAAAAACCATCACTGCTTAGAAACTAGGAATTTAAAACCATGATGTGTTGTTCATGATAATAATACATAGCAACTATAAATATTTGTGTTAATACATTTTCTTACTCTGTTCTTGCAGTTCCTCGAATGAGCGTGATCCTTTACTACGAACAAGCAAGCACTTTGGAAATCGGCCCGGTCAGCACTTTCATCGATAACCTCCGAATAGGGTTCGATCTCAAGAAATTCGTTCAGCAGTTCAACCTTGTGGAACAACCCGTCGCTGGTAATTTCTTGCTGTCCGTGCTCGTCTAGATTGATGATGAAAATATGACCAAGATGTATTACGAAAGCTAGCTCATTTTCTGTTTTTCTCCGATTTTGGAATTCAAATATCTCAGCGAATATTGTACATGGATATTTTTTTTGTTTGGTTCAGGAGAAATAGGGCAAAAACTTTTCAATTGGAAGTTAAAGAACAGGGATACCGTATGAAAATTTCAATTTCTTTTTTTTTTATAATGTAAACAAGTGAATAAATATATTTGTGTTGTCTTGAATCACAACGTGATTGGTGATTTTCCTGTGATATTAAGCATGAAATTCATAGGCGGAGATTGACTTGGAAGTCTGGAGGGGGCAAGGTCATTATTGCTGGGGGGGGGGCACGATGATGATGATGTCAGCTCATATATACATTAGATCAGTCGACTCCACCTGTACCCCCCCCCCCCCGTATAACCGCCCATGATGAAATGACAACTTTGCTTTCCTTTGGCGATAATCAACAATGTCGCGTGTTTCCTCGTATTTCGAAGCCCGGTTTCCCGTATTTTTCTCGAGCGAATACAATCAGCTCACTCACAATCACAGAGTATAAATATTTGCGCTGCCATCTAGATGTCATATATTGATGCAAAAACTTCAACGGCGAAGAAAAAAAGATCATGTCAAATAATTACTAAGGGGCCATTCAAGTATTTTTTAGTCATTTTTGACCCTCCCCCCTCCCCTTGTCAGAAAATCCTTGTCAAAAGTCAGCAAATGCGAATCCCCCCCCCCCCTGGATTCTGACGTAATACTTGAATGACCCCTAAGGAAATAAGGCATATATAAAAAAGTAGCGATTATTATGCCTATATCACAGTTAGGCATTTACTCATTATCTTTGTCATAGCCACACAAGAAACGTGTGAAGCTATGATTGAGAACATTCTTGTACTGTATGATACACCGTGTATAACATATACGGGACTTTCCTCACCAACCTTTAGCAATGGCAAAAGTATGCAAAAAAAAGCAAGTTGCATAATTTTCAATGTACTTATCACAAACCCGCGAAAATATTTCTCATATTATTTATATTACATTTTTTTCAAAGCTTTTCAAACTAAATTACAAGTTACAAAAAATCATTTCCTTTCTGGAATATACCTGAATCAGACTATGCGAATTCGACAGGGTTGTTGAAAAATTCACTGAAGACAGTTCGGCACGAGTGAGTGTCATGATGAGTGACCCTCTGGTAGACTGAGGGATCAAAAGTGAGCTATTGATTGTTTGATTGATGACCGCTCACGCCCAGAGCTGTTGTACAAGACAACTTCCTCTCTTCACCTCCTAGGAGGCCCGGTCGGGTCGGAGAGAGCGAGAATCTTCTATTTCTTCAACAAATGAAAAATTATAATATACGTTCTATGGAAACACAATCCATCAGAAGACATTGAGGATACATACAATCAGGATTAACTAGGAGATGTATTTGTATTGTAGATGTAGAGTGGCGTTGTATTTGTATTTGAAATAATAATGAAATATTATACAAACGAAAAAGATCAAACACACGCTAATTTGCTTTAATTAGCTATGCACTATTATTATTATATACATTCTATAGAAACAATCCATCAGAATGCTATTGACAGAATGAGCAACCTAGTCAGAGAGTGGCTTGATGTGTGAGCGAGTGACAGAACGAGCGACTTAGTGAGTTCAGTGCGGCCTTAAAGCCTTGTGACTTAGTGAAAGAAAACCAAAGTGAGCAACCTAGTGAGTAAATGAGTGACGTAGGGAGAAAATTAATGACCTAGATATCAGGTGAACGACCGGCTCACAGAGAGAGTTATCTAATGACATGGTGAGCAGCATTGTGAACAAGTTACCCACATTTCGGGGGGGGGGGACAGACATCCACGTCCCCCCCCGCCACGCCCTTGGAGCCTGGGGTGACTTCTGATATATGGCACCTTCTTCCCCCCTGCAACTTCACTGCTTTGAAATTTCCATATGGCGCTACGACCGGAATTGGTGTGTGGTAAAGTAGCTCTATGGTCTCAGGCCGGTTTCGCTCATTCATTCATTCACTCACTCGATGATTCATTCATTGATGTTGGTGAATTTTCTCATCGATTAAGTATCTATTCGGTCAACTATTGGTCGGTGAATTTTTCGATTACAGTATAACAGGAGAGAATCTCATTACCCCCATCTAATCCCATTACCTTACTCCTAACTTCTGAGAATTATCTTCATGCTTTCGAATGACTAGTACAAGGCTCTTCATCCTCTCAGGCATTGTTTGCCGCATTAATCTTTTATTCTCGTGATGCCAGAGAGTCAACAATGTCATAATGCGGTACTTACATAGTGTCCAACAATCGACTGTCGGTTTCCAAAATAGAATAGCAAGAGAACGGTGACAGATGTTTGAAGTCATTCTTGAGGAATATAAATATGCGAAGTCTGGAATTTCAGGTATGTCATTCATGTTGCAAGGGGTTGTATAGTTATTAAGATTTTTTTTTAAATTAAATTTTTACACGGACACCCTGTGCGCAAAAACCCGATGAAAAAGCAGTTACCCTGCATAGCCCTGAAGGCAACAGAAAAACTTTCCACGCTTCAAAGTGCAATATCCGAAGAGATATCTGAATTCAAAAATCGGGTGAAAAGTTGGGGAAGAAGCGCCGTGTCCGCTAATTCCAGCTGTACTGTTCTTCCCCAACTTTTCTCCGATTTTTTTTAATTTCAAATATCTCAGTGATTATTGCACTTGGAAACGTGAAGTATGGAAGTTGGCTTCAAGAGAGACAAAGCAACTTTGTAAATGGGTTTTTAGGGACAGGGCGACCGTATAAAAACTTATTTCAATAGTTACACATACCCTTGCAACATGAATGACGCATAGCTGAAGTTCCCGACACTTCGCATATTTGCATTCCACAAGAATGACTTTAACATCTGTCTACCGTTTTCTGCCTATCCTACTGAAAACCGTCAGTCGATTGTGGGATACTCTGTTGAAACGTGAGATAAAACCCACATTAACGATTGTTTCTTTTAAGGACCTTTTAAGAGGTTTTTAAAATTTTCTTGATCCGTAATTTAACTGCCAAACCACAAAAAACCAAAAAGCCAACCATGGCTCCCTGCTGTGTCCCCATGGGGGAATATAAGCTGGTTACCACTATGGAGTGGGATCCATGGTGGAAAGACTGGTAAAAACAAACCCATCGGGACGAACACGACGACGAAACCGCGACGTATCTACAATGACATAAATACTAAAATGATATACCGAGAGCAAAAAGGGAAAAAACGAAAGTATAGCTCGACAATTCTAGGGAATACGAATCGCAACTGCCGCATTTGGAATTGCGAAACCTTCGCAATTTGTCGCCTATTTTCAAGACGATGTTTTCCCCCCTTGTCGCCACAACTTTACAACGCTGTGACGGCACACGATGGAGAACTGCCATTGGCTTAACAGATGCTCTTGATCTTCTTCAGCTGAATTGAGGATTTGAAGTTTTCTGCATTTTTCCTTCAGGTTTTCAGGTCAAAGTAACTGCTCCAAGTTTGGGGGGGGGGGGAAACAACACCCAAGTAAGGGGTGTTACGCAAAACACATTTTTTAATAATGTTTCCTAATTCATCTTTTATGAGGCCACGTCGGATTTTTGACAATACCTCTTGTTGATCTTCTCTTGTAGAAGCTTGTAGATTTTCTTCAGGATTCAGGTTGTTTCCATTCATTTTGATGGCTTTTCAGGACTGATTTTCCGAGTATAAATCCCAGCTTGAATCCCCTCGCTGTCAGGATTTTCGGAGACCTGATCTTTCTCCTTCGATTGCTTTGTCATCGGACCGCTGAATTTTACTCCCACATCAGTTAGAGCGCTAAAATGGCTTTTCCTTCATGATAGCCGCCTGACAGTCGAGTGGTTAGGGAACTAGCTTCTCACTGTGCAGGTCTGGGTTCGAATCCCGGTTCGGGCATGAATGTGTTTACTAACACTAATAAATTCCCTGGATGGATCATGCTGATCCCTTGGGAATACGTGAGAATCACGTTATATACACCAAGTTGACCCTGGATGGCCCTGTGGTAGACTCGGGCTTACCTGGATTTTTCGCCAGTGGCCTATGGCGAAAAGGAACAGTTCCTGTAGTTTGCCGTATGGAAAGTGCCGCAGTCGACGTACTGGGGTTCTTCTAATCTGCCCCACGTATGTTTGGGCAGAGTCGGCTCGGGTGTTGCTGAATGCACTTTACGCATCATTCCGGGCCTGGAAAAGAGAAAACTAGCATTCTATTTCCCGGGAACGAACTACTGACTATACTTTGACAGGCGAATTTATTCATGAAATGCAGTGTGAACGAGTAGCAAAACAGAAAAAGGTGATATAGTTATCTTTAAAACAAAGGGAATAAAAACGCTGAATTATTTGCATTCACTTCAGTTGATTGCACGAGATTTTAATCCTGTGTAGTTTGTCGTGTATCTCTCTTCAAACAACTTTCAGTGTGATTTATAATTTAATCAATAATTGCTTAGACAGACTTAACACGTGGCTGATTGAATCAAAAGCCATTTCTGAAATAATCAGACGGGGAATTTTTACACTTACCATAAGGCCTCTGAAATCCCAAGATTCCTTAAGACTTAGGCGATTCCGTATTATGAATCAATATATTTCAAAAGTTATTCATATTCAACGCCTTCTGCGCGGAGCTCTGTTAGTGATACGTCAAAGGCAGTAAAATGTTTTATTGCCAGGTTGTTTTTTCAAATGAATACAATAACATTTTTCTATCACATAGACTAGATACAGTGTGGGCGAAAAATCCATAGAAACTTTAAAAATGCATAGAAACCGGAAAAATGACTAAAATAAAAAAACGGTTTACAGGGAATTTTTTTGACCGGAAAAATAAAAAATAAAAAACAGTCGATAGGTGTCACTGCCGTACACGAGTCAAAGAAACAATACGCAAATAACAACAAACAGAATGCTCCCAAATCGTTTATTACAGCAGTATGTGTTCCACATGACCACCACCAAAGGGGTTAACACATTGCAGGCGAGTCACAAATCCAATAACGGCAAAGTGCAGCAGGTCCGGACGTATAGGTGACACCACTCGGCGGATCGCATCTACTCTTTCTGGTGAAACGCGATAACCGATAGGACGCCTAAATGACGGGATACTGGAAATCGCGGTGAATTGAACTGTAATTAACCGGAAAAATGCTGAGCGTGTGGCAAACACGCGAGATGAGAATTTAATAATTATAGTCACATAATTATCAAAATATTTTATGATTTATAAAAATCACCTTCATTTGCGATTTCAGTAAACATTTAAAATTCAAATTAGCTTCATTGTAATAAACATTAAAATTGCATAAATGAAGTCGGGACAATCAAATTTACGTAAAAGCACGAGAATGTCCCGTGAAATACGGGACATGTGGTTACCCTACTGATAATATGCCGTGAATTGAAAGGTGGATAAATCGCATTACTAATTTTCACGAGTTTGAATGACTAATTAGTTAATTATGATTTTAATTAGCATCAGGATGGTTATGATCAATAAATGACGAGAATTCAAATTTTATGAAAGCTGCTAAATTTCAGCATTTACCAAAGTGCTTGGTGAAAGTCCGAAATGTATTTGTTTACAAGCGTTTCTTGGCCTTTTACCGTAACATATATCTACATAATTTATATAATATTAATATATATATATATATGTGTGACAGCTCCGGCCCTATTTGTGGTATTGACTTGACTTGACTTTATTATTCAGAGTTGTCAGCATCTAAGGCTGTAGTGAAGATGACTCCCTGTAGTGAAGGCCCTGTAGTGAAGATGACTCTTTCTTTGACTGACCATATCTCTTCAAAGGAAATAGGGATTCCAAATACGGGACATTGCCAATTATCGCCAAAAATGACGCTAAAAGTAAACAAAGTTGCCAAATTTTGGAGAAATTATTAGGTAAAAAAAGATGGAATCATCGAAGGAAATCATTAACCGAATCCCCTTCAAAAAGTTCCTAATTGGACAATTTATGGGAAAGAAGAAGCGAAATAAAGACATGAGGGAGGAATAATGTTTTCATGATAAAAGACTTCAACCTGGTTTATCCTGAGTCAGGACCAAGTCATCGTAGGATCTCGGCTAAAGATCCCAGCCTAGGGGTGCTTATGACCTCTGCTCATAATAATTATGCCGGTTGAATTAAAGGCATAGAGTAGAAGTATATATCCCCGGCAACTTGAAAAACTTCTATATAAACTTTTTTAGGTTAATCAAATTAACGCATTTAATTGAACTTACTCGAAGTGATCAACAGTAGATAGATAGATAGAACCGCTCACAGCCCCGGACTGATGCAAAGCACCTTACTTCCGTTACCTCAAAGAGGCAGAGTTGTGTCGGAAAAGTTAGCAAAGATTTATAGTGGTGGCTCCCCTTGCCCCGTGCTCGCAAGTTTCGAATTACTCGCGTCGTTCTCCCCATGAAGACAGCCATCAACTCGATGCAACATACAAGCCATTTGACTAAAATGGGTGACTGAATCCAATGACTAGGGAGAAAAATTGCACGTGCGCCCAGTGGCACATAAGGGCCGGAGACCGCAGCCTGGGATTTCAAAAGAAGGGTGGAAAAGACTTGTGGACAAGAAAGAAGAAAAAGAAGCTGGCATGTTGAAGTGGGAGAGATTTGAGAATGGTCTAAATACACAATGCATACAAATTACATATATACAGCGCCTCGACTGTGACGGGAAACGAAGAAACAAAGCCTCCGTCCACAGCGCTGAGCAGTGTGTTCTGCTCGCTCTTCCCTTTACAGAACATGCAATATATACACACACAGAATACATACATAGCCCGCACTGCGACGGGAATAATCAAACAGAGCCTCCGTTGACAGTGCTGGGCATTCACATTTGAATTACATGCATACATTATTTACTTTACAAAAATTTCCTTTTTTATACTATTGGGAATGCACATAAACATTACTATGAAGGTAGTATTGGGTACAAATATCACCCTGAGCTCATACAAATATATATTCAAGGTTACAAAATTACTATCATACTATAAAAGCGCGGCGGGAACAATCAAACACAGCCCCCGCTCACAGTGCTGGGTGCCAGCGATCACATTTGAATTTCCCATACATATATTTACATAATATATTTATATAATATACGCTATTTACATAATATAAATTTCCATTTTTATATAATTGTTGATACACATTACTATGCACGACACATATATTGGAAAAAATGCCATAATGAGCTCATACAAATATTCAATTATTAAACCACCATCATACTATGAAATTGTATATACAAAAACATTCATAATTTATACAGGGTGTATTACTAAAATATTATAGTTTAGCAGCGTATATAAGTGCGCCCCTCTATGTTGAATCTGCATCTGTTTCAGATTCTACTTCCGAATCATTAGTGGATTGTTCACTGCTTTCAGTTATTATCAAAATAGTTTCTTTATTATTCATCAAATAGCCCAAGACTTGTTGTAGTTTTCTCGTTGCAGATCTTTGCAAAATAATTTTCCGTTTCCACAAGATCTCTCTTCCGCTCGGCGGCGCCTCCAAATGGTATCCCTTTGTGTACTCACACTGTGTCACATAGTGTATCACGCTTCCCGGATGGCCGCATCTACACGTGCTGGTCTGGCTGATTTTGAACCTTTGCATGTATTCACCGAATGGACCGTGTTCTGTGAGGAACATTATTATTTCTCTCGGCATGACTTCTTTCATTTTACCCACTTTTGGTATAACGTCGAAGACCTTCCTTCCAGTTGTGCATATTTGCCAATGGTGTTGCCATTTCTCTGACGCTTCTTTCGAGAGCAGATTTTTAATGTAGGATGCCGGCAATTTCATTAGGTGGTTTTCAAGTTGATGTTTTGTTGCCTCTTTCGCGAATTTATCCGCCATTTCATTCCCCTCAATGCCTACATGAGCTTTTACCCACCGTATTGTAATCTTCCTGTTGTCCATCAGTATTTTTCTAATGTCATGCACTAGGCTATGAGGGGATTCTACGTCTCGTATTGCCTGTATACATGACATGCTGTCTGTGTTTATAGTTGATTTCTCTGCAAAATGTTTTGCATAATTGACCGCCATCCAGATTGCGTATAACTCTGCTTGGAATACAGTGTTGTTATTGAGCAATCGGCAGTTCCATTTGTCCGTTACTTCACCCATGTATATACTGACGTAGGCGGCCCCTACACCGTCCACGGTCTTTGAACCATCTGTGAAAATAATTCGATTTGTTGATTCTTCTGCATCTGTGGTCAAGACCTGTGTCGGCAAAATATCTTTCACCGGGTGATACGTCCATGGTGGATGTTTATGCTCTACATCTGTAGGAAGATATATTACATTGTTTATTTTAATCTCACGCTTTAGCCTTAAATTTGCTTTCTGTACTTCGTTGTCCAAAAGTACATGTAGTGGGGGATTGTTAGTTAATACTTGTAAAGCACTGTTTGGTGTTGTGGAAAAGGCTCCAGTGATGAATAGCAGGAATTTTCTTTGAAGAGAGTCTACTTTTGTTCTTAACTGTTGTTTGGGATCACCGAACCATGCGATGGCACCATATGCTATAATGCGGATGGCGACAACTTTATAAAGCGTATTTCTAATTCTTGTATTAATGCCCCATGCAGGACCAGCCATTCTTTTAAAATTTTGTAAGCATTTCTGTGTTTTCGTGATCAGATAATTCACATGTTTGAACCACGTCAGGTTTCTATCAAACATTATTCCTAAATATCTGATGTTCATATTGTGTCTTATTGGATTGTTTCGCAGTCTAATGGTTGGTCTTCCCTTTTTGTGAGAAATCCACAAGTAATTTGATTTGGAGAATTCGATCTCTAAATTATTTTTCGTGAGCCAAGTATCCAATAATACCATTGCTGCTTTTGCGTGCTCAGTGACCTTGCGGATTGTAGAATCACCAATTACCATAGCAATATCATCCGCATACACTTGGATTTTTATATTTTCAGGCCAGTTTTTTGTGAGTAAGTCATTTATGACAAGGTTCCACAGCATCGGCCCACTACAGGAACCTTGAGGGCACCCTTTCGTTTGAACTATAGTGGCCTCGCCCTCATCTGTAAAAAGGGATATATGTCTTTCTCTGATTGCATCAATCATTGTTCTTCTCACATTGTCTGGCATTGAGATGTTGAGAAGTTGTTTTACTATTGTTTTATGTGAAATGTTATTGAAGGCTCCCTTAATATCTACTGATATTAGGGCAACATCTTGTTTTTGGCTCTTAAATGTTTGTATGCTGTCATGAATCTTTGAGAGTGCTGTCTCAGTCGAGAATCCTCTTCTAAATCCATGTTGTTTATCGCTGATCCACTTCGTTTTCTCGATGTAGAAGTTGATCCTTTGTGTCAGCAACTTTTCGAGAATTTTGCCCACTGTGTTTAGAAGAACTATTGGACGGTATGAGTTGATATTGTTCGGATCTTTTCCTGGTTTTAGAAATAGTATCAGTTGCCCTTTCTTGAATGCTGTAGGGAAAATATTGAAGCTGAGGCATTTATTGAATAGAGTCAGGAAAAAGAATTTGTGGAAAGCATGTATACTTTTAATCAATGCATTTGTTATTCCATCAGGACCGGGAGCTTTTTTCACATTTAGTTTATCAATTAATCTATTAATTTCTTGAATTGAGAAAGGTGGATCGTTTCTAGTATCAGTATTCTGTGTATTTCTTAACTGCCTTACAGTATTTTCGTTTCCCCCATTATTTTGGGGGAAAATTTCTTCTAAAATGTTTTGGGCAGCTTGTAAAGATGTTGTTGGATGATCAGGATTTACGAGGAATGTTTGTGGTGGAAATGAACTTGTATTTGTGACAGTCTTGTACGCTTTCCCAAAAGGCTCCGTCGCTTTTTCACAAAACTTCATCCAGCCTTCTTTTTTTGCACTGTTGACTTTCTTTTTGTATAATGCAATTTCTTTTCGATATAATTGCTTTAACCTTATTTGATTGTCCGGATCCTTTTCTCTTTCACACCTCCTCTTTAGTGCTCTCAGACGTTTCCTTTCTAACGTTAGTTCATCATTCCACCATTCGAGGTTTTGAATTGGTGAAGGTTTTACTTTTGGAAATGTCTGCTCACACATGTTAGTAATATATGCCATTAGTTCCTGGCATATTCGTTGGAGGGTTGTCTTGTCTTGACATTTCCTTAAATTGTATTGTATTGTTTTAATTACGCTTCTTGTTTTCAAGTTGAAAACCTTTAGCTTCCTCACTGTTATTTTATATCGTCGTTGTGGCTTTTGGCAAATAGTCGCATTTGTTTGTATATAAATGTATTTATGTCCGCTGAGCGTCACTTTCTCGTCCACTTTCCAAGATGTATTCAGAAGTGTTGCATGCGAGTTCGTAATAGTCACATCCGGCCATCCTTTCCCATAATCCGTCTCGAAGGTGGGAGGAGAATTACTATGGTTGAGGAAATATAAATTGTTCCTATTAGAATAATCAATGAGCTTATTTCCTCTAGTATCTGTTCTATGGTCTCCCCAAAGCGGGTGATGACTATTGAGGTCGCCGCATAACAATAGGTTCGCTTGTGTGGCCAGTTTCAATAGTTGGTCCATTTCTTTGAGAACATTCTCAACACAATCTTTCGGTGAAGAGTACGCACTAGCTAATATTAGATCATGTTGAGGCTGTGAGATTCTAATCGATGTGATGTTGTTGCTCGTATGATATGTCATAGGGTGAATGTCTGGATTGAGTACCAGGATTGCCGCCTTTCCATCTCTGGACATCCATCTTTTCCATCTTTTCGGAAATCCAAGCAGTGGCTTCCCTGGTATTCCTGGCTCCTGTAAAGCAATTATGTCAATCTTGTCCTTGATTGCTGTCTCTATGAGCAAGTTTATTGCCGCTCTAGTTCGATCTACATTTATTTGTAGTATTTTGAGATTGCCCATTGAAGATGGTGTCGTTGAATAACATTGAATTTGCTCTTTTCGACTTAATCTTGGGTGCTTTTCCCGTCTGTTATTTTGACATGTTATCCGGGAGTTGGCTATTGCGTCCTTAAGGTTATCTTGAGGCATTGTATATCAAAAATGAAATATTAAAATAGTTATCTATTATACCTGACTTATATGAGTAGGAATACGATATGTTGTCTTGTTATAAATTTTTCAAGTGTAACTTCAACTTGAAATTGTTCGCGACTGCCGAACTTATGACCTTTGCAGCCGACGAGTCTGTACATATCAAAGTAATTTGACCTTTATGTTCATCTATACTAGCAATGAACTCCTGTAGATTGCTATATTTTAACTGTTCTTCTAAGTCATTCATTACTTGTTTAATCTCCTTTTGGTCAATAGCGTTGAATGTCAGTTTAGATTCATTGTTATCAGCATCCTTATACACGGTATTACAAGCTCTTGTGGTTAGATTTTTCTGGTTAGCACAAGAGATTCCTGCATATGTAGTATGGCTGCTTCGAATTTCACTATGATTCTTAAGATGGCAACGATTGTAGAAAACCAAGCCGGATCCAAATCTGAATGTCGAAGAGGCCTCTCCCTTACAGCTCTGTTCCTCGGATTCATAGACAATATCACCCAAGAGGTTTGAATTTTTCTGATACATTGCTGTTTTTTTATTATTGAAAGTACGTCCAAAGTTCTTGTTATTTGAAGTTTTAACCCCTTGATATGTTTGCGGTTGAAATCGGTGCTGTTTAAAATCATCGGCCCCTGGGCACACAACATATATGTACTGCCGGAGGCTTTGGTTGTTGAGTATAAATCTTTGGATGTTTTTACAGTCTTCTTTAGTGTAACAATCAACTGCCGTACCATTTCTAATGTGTCTGATGTTGTGAATTTTTTTCTCAAATTTTTTGATAATAATTTGGTTGTTACTGTTAGTTCGATGTGATTGAGCCAATCTGTTCTTGTATAACAGCACTGAATAGATTTGCCGATTCTTGTTTTTCCTCTGCTGCTTCTTCCTGTAGCTAACTTCTTGGAAAGGATTTTCTGTATTGGAAGAGAGCTCGTCAACTATGATATAGGAAGATGAACTGTCATTTAATTCATCTACATGATTTGATATTATAGAGTCCTTTTGTTGAGGAGGGGAAGATATGGGAATTGATATCTGTGTGATTTTTTCAGAATTAGTCACAACGGGCAAATTCTTCTCTGCCGATTTTCTCGCAGTTCCGTGTTGTTTTTCAAGGCGTTGTCCTTGTAGTGATGGGGAGTCTGTTTGTGTCAAACCACTGAGTTCTTGTTTTACAGTCTCTTCAATCCATTCCACAATAGAATCTATCATAGAGTTGGTTTTTTCCAGTGACGCTGCAGGGGGGTTGTAATTGTTGCTTAACCACTGTTCAAGTCTTGTGCGAGTTTCAACTCCAGAGATGCAGGTGTTCACAGCTTTAATACTAGTTGCAGTGTTAATTGATGTGGTTGCAGATGGAGAAAATATAACTTTCTCTGATTGTCGCAGATCATGCGATACTTCTGGAATATTGGTGTTGACTCCAGCCTCTCTGTGAGTTTTTTTAGCGACATCTCTTTGTGGTTTCGGAGGTTGTTGTGGTGCTCTGTTGCGCATCTCACCCATTTTGCTAATCTGCTGTTGGAGAATTGTTTCGATCTGTGGTTGAGCTGAGAGACGGTCTTGATGCGACTGAGTAAAAAAATGTTGTGTAGTCGAAGTGAGTGTTAGTTCCTGAGGAGAAGATATTTCTGTTTGGCAGAAGTTGTCCCTAGTAGACTTGAGGATGTTGTCTGCCCAGATATTGATTACATCAATTATTTTATTGCTTCTTTTGCGTTGTTTAGCGGGAATGTAGAACCCTACATTTCCTCTGCCATTATCACTTGTATAGGAGTTCAAAATTCCCCGAAGCTCCTCCAGGAGTACTTGTACATTTGGTTGGAGTGTTTTATGTGCTGAAAAATCAGTTGAGATTGAAGTATTGGCACCCATCATTTTTTGTGCATATACTTGATGACCGTTGAGTTTGGGTATGACTTGAGATGAAGCTTGTTGAGAAGGTAAGGTTACAGAATTATTTGTACTCAAATTATCACTGGATTGCATTTCTGTTATCAAACTGGGCTTGAGGAGATCCTCAGAACCTCCTTGACCCCTAGATATGGCAAGGTTCTTGCCTTTTTCCTTAAGTCTTGATGAACTTCGTCTGACAGGTTTTTCAGCTGATTTGGGTGTTTCTAACCGACGAGAAGTGTTTTTTGTATTCTTGTTCCGACAGCAAATTTTGTCTTCACATTGAGTTTGTTTTTTGACCCTTATCTCAAGGTTCTCTTTTTTTTTCTTGGAGGTTTTTAAACTTTCTGTTTCTTGGGAAATGTTCATATTGTCAGTATTGTGCTCCTCACTTCTTTTCTTAACTTGAGACTTGACGTTTTGTTTACCAGAACTTTTATTTTTTTTTACACTATTATAACTTTTGGAATTTTTATGCGAAGAGAGATTCTGTACTTCTGCTGACTTTTCTTCTAAGAAAAAGTGGCTTTTATCAAGTTTCTCTTTCTTGAAGTCTAAATAGTCAAGCATTGTCTGAAGTTCCTTGTCGTTCCCGGTGCAATCACTTCCCTCTGGTAGAGAATCCAAATAACTGCCTTCATCCCATGATTCAATTGATGAGTCCATTATTTTCGAACTAAAGTGATTTGGTTGTTGGACCGTCGATGTATTTAATGAGAGAGAAGTTCCTTTCGAGTGAGATTCAGGGTCACAAGATATGTCAGTATTTAGTTTACCAAGCAGTTGGCGCCCGCAAGAAAGTGGTGTGTTTGACAGACCCAACTGACTTTGGGAATCATTGTAATTGAGATCATCAACAGTGAGGAGTGTCTTTGATTCACTGCCCTGTTCCTGTTCCCCGGAATTACTCGTCCTTTCTTCTACAGAGAAAATCTGTAGGTCATGTAGAGTGTTATTATTCAATACCATTGAGGGTTCAGTTTTCGTTTCCATTGTTTCAAGATCTATGTTTTGTGTCTTTTCTGTCAATGGGATTTTCACTGCTACTTGACTTGTAAATGTAATCGGTCCATTATAGGCATCAGTTGCTCGAAAGACTTTCCTCTGACATTCTGAATCTTCTATGCTGAACTTGAGCGAGTCTTGCTTTTCTGGTTGTTCATTATGCACAAATGAAGATGTTTTCTGTATGTTGAAAATACCAATTTTATGTTTCCGTTTCATCTGCTCTGCTTTATTCGAAATTGATGTTTGTGGGTAGCAGGAATTCAGTTTGTAGACCACGTCTGACGTTGACGACGAAGATGAGAGGGAGCCAATCGATGAGTTTGACGACGAGATTGAGACATCTGAGTTTTCCGATATTACTAAACGGGAGCTAATATTGAAGGTTTCATTGAAAGACCTGGCCAAATTTTTAAAGACTTTGTGAATTTTGGAGGTTTTCTTGTTGATTCGATTATCTCTCTGTTCTTTTTTCTTTTTATCCGGTTCATTGTGCTCGCTTCTCTCAAGATCTAGTATTGGACTTGTCGTGTTTGTGTCCGTATGGAATGGGTGATCTGTGCAGTCTGGTTGATTTGAAGTTCCCACAAGGGTTTCTTTTTTGTCCATGTTTGAATCAAAAGCTGGGGTCCCTATAGGTGTCTTATTTGACTTATCCATAGTCAGTACAAAACTATTAACGTCACTATCAATTATGAAGAATATTAACACGAGAAATTTATGCGTGACCTGACTGAATGGTCACCAAATCAAATCCGTTCACAAAAACTATATTAAAATGTTCTCAAAATGTAAATTCAGAACAAAACCATTAACACCACTACCAATAAAAAGAACGCCAACACATGAGAAACATGTATGCGACCCGACTGAATGGTCACCAAATGAAATTCGTTCACAAATATTATGAAAAATGTTCAAAAATGTAAACTCAGCACAAAACTATTAACACCATTACCAATTATGAAGAATAACCACTCATGAAAAACATGTATGCGACCCGACTGAATGGCCACCCAATGAAATTCGTTCACAAAAAATTATATAAAAATGTTCAGAAATGTAAATTCAGTACGAAACTATTAACGCCACTACAAATTATGAAGAACACCAATACATGAGAAACATGTGTGACCCGACTGAATGGTCACCAATGAAATTCGTTCGCAAAAAATTATAGTAAAATGTTTGTCAAAAAAAACTTTTACCATGGCAAAAGAAAGTCAGTTAAAGAAACAATTCAGGACTTCAAATACCAAACATGGTTAAATGCAGTGAAAAGTCCAACAACCATTTACATGTATAATAAAACTTGTCACCTGGTTCGAAAATGGCGAGTCATACACACAACGTTAGATTCTTTTTTAAAAAAATCATATCTCACCAATTATAAGAGTTATAGCAACGATTAACAGGTTGAATTATTGCAAATGTTCTGGTTGATGATCTCTGCTATCAAGTTTCGAAAATCACTCACCCCTATCATGTCCACTTGGTCTTTAAATGTAGTTTAGAAAACCGCTTGAACCATTGAAGTTTATATCAGGTGTTTGTAATCATACCATCCACTTCGAACTAATTGGAATGTTTGAACGATCTTCATACTGTTTTGAAGCTGACATTCCCGCCGACAAATCAGATGAAAAATTTACACCGATTGTCACTGAAAATTTTCAGTCATTGATAGCGGAATATGATAACCGTCGCCCGTTGATCACGACTGCACCGATGTAGCACGCGTGGCAATAACGATATCTAAATTTTTTTTTCCTACATCACACAACTCCACATATGAACCTTTACTCCTACACTTAATAAACAATAATTACGCATTTTCTGCCTGCCATAACCTAATATTCACGTTTTAAAACAAAATTTTAACGGAGCACGAAAATAAACAAACTGCCTCCATTGTGACTTGACTGGACTCTCTGATCAACAGTAGCTTCATCGGCCCCCATAACATCCAGATCACAAGGATGGAGAGCAGTCCAAAAAGCCGGAAAGAGCGGGCGAACAACTTCGACTTGATGTTGACAATACCTGTCAAAAATTGTCGAAAATGGTTTTATGCGTATGTATATTAAATGAATGAATGAATGTTCAAAACGAGATAAATTCACGCAGTTTTTGATGTCAAGAATGGCTTAAAACAATAAGAAGCTGAGGCTCTCTTTTACTGGTTTTGCTGATGGAGAAAATAAAACTTATCTTTATATATTCACTTTATTCCATTAATTTTGTTTTCTAGCATCTGCAGTAGGACATGAGTCTGGGACATATTCCCGTCAGGTCAAAATCCAAACAGGGTTGAAATTCCGAATGGGTTGAATCTGAGAGCCAGTCAAAAACTTCGACATTCAGAATGTAAATATGTTAGCAGGTGTTTCCAATCAAGTGGCCCCCCCCCCCAAAAAAAATAAAAAGAAGCATGAAACCCCTTCGCTCAGTGTAGGCCCGGAGTTCTTTGTTCTCACCTTGAACACTGCTGTCTCCAAAATTTTTCAGTTTGAAGTTTAAAATTACCAACAGAAACCGCGAAGCGTGGCTTATACTTTGAAATGAAAATTTCAAAATTTATTTGATCGCAATTCATTATCCTTATCAGAAACCCAACGCCCCTCGCTGGGAGGAATGAAAATACGGACAGAAAGTCGAAAGTCAGCTTATACACTGAATTTGAAATTTCAAAATTTTATTTGATCGCATTTTATCATCTTGATTGGCGCCCCTACCGTTAACTCTCGCACGGACTCAGTAGATCGCTCGGTCACTCCCTCACTCACACACTCGCTCGCCTGCACACTCACTCCCTCACTCACCCACTCACGGGCTCAGTAGCTCACTCTCTCACTCACGCGATCACTTGCCTGCTGACCCACTCACTCACGGGACTCGGTAGCTCGTTCGCTCACTCACTCACTCGCTTGCCCACTCATTGTTCCAATCTCCCACTCACCCACCCGCTCACTCGTTTGCCCACTCATTCTTCCAATCTCCCACTCACCCACCCGCTCACTCGCTTGCCCACTCATTGTTCCAATCTCCCACTCACTCACCCGCTCACGGACTCAGTAGCTCACTCACCCACCCACTCGCTCGCTTATCTGCCTAACTACTCGCCCTTTCAATCGCTCCCTCACTCACCCACTCAGGCCTCCATAGCGTCATCATGAAAGAATCGGGACAAAACGAGAAAGAGACCCCTGCTACAATACCGGCTAAATTTTTTTTTAATCTATGTATACAGTCGATTGAGCTGTATACAGCGGATCCACTGTACACAGTAGAACCCGAGTCCCTCCCCCCCCTTGCATACCGGGCAAGTGTGCTAACCAATACACCAGGGACACACTTTTCAGTTCTCTATAACACGCATTAGTAACGTGAAGCGCTGAGATACCATCTCTCTTAATAGCAAATATTCATTTTAAAACCATATCTGCTTTTTTTCGCATAGTGATTTTTTTAATGCATATTTTCTCATTTTTGATAATTTTTTTTTACATTCTCATGATTTTTTATTGTATATTTTGGGTTTTAATGCATATTTAGTGTTTTTTCTGTTATGCCATTGCATGTATTTTATTTACACAAATAAAGGCCTTTTTCTCTTTCAAAAACAAAGTTTGTTCATTAATAAATACAAATATACAAATACAAATACAACGCCACAACAGGCAAAATGCCCAACGAGGTGGTGGAGAAAAAGATGCCCATAAAAATATGGATGTCATATATTTCAAAAATACAGCAACCCAATTAAAAATGCAATTAACACAAATTATAAACAACTAGCTATAATACCCGGGTTTTCTTCAATGAGGCTTTTTTGAATCACGTGATATCTCCCTCTCTTTTTCTTGAGAGACATACAAACCGTGTCCAAGTTAACCAATATGGCGACCTGCGCGATTCATGAAATAAACAACTCTAGATTTACAAAGATCTGCAACGAGAAAACTACAACAAGTCTTGGGCTATTTGATGAACAATAAAGAAACTATTTTGATAATAACTGAAAGCAGGGAACAATCCCCTAGTGATTCGGAAGTAGAATCTGAAACAGAAGCAGATTCAACATAGAGGGGCGCACTTGGGCTCCTAAACCATAATATTTTAGTAATACACCCTGTATAAATTATGAATGTTTTTGTATATACAATTTCATAGTATGATGGTGGTTTAGTTACCTTGAATATTTGTATGAGCTCATTATGGCATTTTTTCCAATATATGTGTCGTGCATAGTAATGTTTATGTGTATCAACAATTACATGAAAAGGGAAATTTATATTATGTAAATATATGTATGGGAAATTCAAATGTGATCGCTGCCACCCAGCACTGTGAACGGGGGCTGTGTTTGATTGTTCCCGCCGCACTTTTGTAGTATGATAGTAATTTTGTAACCTTGAATATATATTTGTATGAGCTCCTGGTGATATTTGTACCCAATACTACCTTCATAGTAATGTTTATGTGCATTCCCAATAGTAGAAAAAGGGAAATTTTTGTAAAGTAAATAATGTATGCATGTAATTCAAATGTGAATGCCCAGCACGGTCAACGGAGGCTCTGCTTGATTGTTCCCGTCGCAATGCGGCTCTGTGTGTATTCTCTGTGTGTATATACTGCATGTTCTGTAGGGGAAGGGCGAGCAGAACTGCTCAGCGCCGTGGACGGAGGCTTTGTTTCTTCGTTTCCCGTCACAGTCGAGGTGCTGTATATATGTAATTTATATGCATTGTGTATTTAGACCATTCTCAAATCTCTCCCTATTCAACATGCCAGCGTCTTTTTCTTTCTTGTCCACAAGTCTTTTCCACACTTCTTTCGAAATCCCAGGCTGTGTTCTCCGGTCCTTATGTTCCACTGGGCGCACGTGCAATTTTTCTCCCTACACACTAGATTCAGTCACCCATTTTTTTTCAAATGGCTTATATGTTGCATTGAGTTGATGGCTGTCTTCATGGGGAGAACGGCGCGAGTAATTCGAAACTTGCGAGCACGGGGCAAGAGCAGCCACTACTATAAATCTTTGCTAACTTTTCCGACACAACTCTGCCTCTTTTGAGGTAACGGAAGTAAGGTGCTTTGCATCAGTCCGGGGTTGTGAGCGGTTCTATCTATATTTTTTTGTACATCCACACAGGTGACGCATACAGGAGTGTGGCGCGGATCAGCATTTTATAGAGTATTAATTTATTGTTTATGACATGAATGTCGCTCTCCACTTGTTAATACAAGATATGCAGAAAACTGGATGCTGTGAAGATATTTATTATTTGAGATGTTAATTTTTTTTTTTTTAAGGAAGGAAAAAATCCGGCAATCGAGGGACCTGGGTTGGACTCCCGGTAGAGGCAGAGATGAGTTTTTTCCTTCCTTAAAAAAAAGAAAAGAAAAATAATAACATCTCAAATAATAAATATCTTCACAACATCCAGTTTTCTGTATATCTTGTAATTTATTGTTGATCGAAAGTGTTGATCTGGCACTGAAGACGGGACGGATCATTACTGAAGCAATTTTTGCTTTGTGTTACAATGTGCTTGAAAGCTTAGGCTTTTGTTTATTATCATGCCGAGATAATTATTTGGTTTGTGTTGACGGGAAAATGTTAATTCCATCAATAGTGATGTGAGCGTTCGTGGGAAGGATATTCCGACGGGTCACCCACATAAATACTGATTTTGTTGAACTTAGAAAAACACGGCTTCTTTCGCACCATGACTCAGCTATTGTGTATTGTACGTTATCCCGGGCTTTCTGAGGATTTCTTTCAACCTGGATAACACAAGAATCATCGGTAAATAATGCTGTCATTCCCGTTTGGGCTCTGGGTAAATCATTCATGTGAAAGTTATGGAGTTGTGGCCCAAGAACGCTTCCTTGAGCTATGGAAGCTCGTATTTGCTTAATTTCTCAGTGAATGTGGACTCGAAATGTTCGAGCCTCGAGATAGCTTTTTACAAATTTAATTTTGCTGTACGGCATGTTCATGCCTAACTTTACCGAAACTTCCAGTTCTTCGCAGGAAACATTACCAGACCAGAATTGAACTTTAAGCCGATTCCCAGCCCGCGAGGGCCAACTGCCGGCATAAAAACTGGCCAAGAAGGCCTGTGAAGAAGAAAATGTGTACATGTTTGTAGATAGATATGTGTTTGCATGAATGTGTAGTGTATGTAAAAAGAACTGGTCAAATTGGTGAAAAGTCATGATCTGGCTATAAGCAGGCAAATGTCATCACAGTTCACAGAAGCAGGCAAATGTCATCACAGTTCACAGAAGCAGGTCACACAATCTGCAGCTAGCAACATATATTCGAAGTGGAATGGGGGAAAAAACATCACATGGGAGTCGTGACGCAAAAACCCCAGCTGTAACATCAAAAATTCAATACAGGTAATAAAGTTCTGTTTCAACTCAGTGCATCAGAAATTAATGGGGATTTACTATTGACAAATTTTATGTAAGCAAAACAATCCAAAGTTCAAAAAGAGTCTTCTCGCTCTTTTTTTTTTTTACACCTTTTTCAAATGTACATCATATGCAGGCCAAGTTCAATTGGGAAATATATGTATATATACAAAATTCAATAAAGACAAGATACAAATCGAATAGATGCGAATAAATGTCAAAAGTGGATAGATACATAGTATGCAAGTAATGTGAGTATATACAATTGAATGAGAGAATTTATGTATTAAAATAGTATGTATACAATGAGATTTGTAGAAGAAAGCATCTTTACAAATTCTCCCATGTAAGGCGCCCAATTTGTTTGGGCCTCCTATATTTCCTTAAGCAGTCAGCATCATAATCAACAATTTCCCTCAGATGTTCGAATTGGGAACTGAACATTCGCTCGAATTGATCATTGTTTAATTTCTTAATGTATGTGAATATGTGAGGTATGTCCAAGTCTTGTCTGATGTTTATTCCGCGAACAAACCAAGGGGCTCCAACAAATCTTCTGAGTATTTTGTTCTGCATAGTCTGTAGTTTTTTGATATTCGTTTTACAAGCATGCGCCCAAGCTGGCGAAGCATAGAGTAGAGTAGGTCTTATTATGGATTCAAAAAGAATAATTTTGTTCTTTAATGAAAGTTTTGCCTGTGGAAATGTGATGCGATTGAGCATACCCATAATTCTATTAGATTTGTTTATTACATGATCAATGTGTGAAGAGAAAGATAGATTTTTGTTGAGGATACAGCCCAAGTATTTTATTTGTCTAACAGGGCTTAAAGATTGTGTACCAATTTGAAGTCGTCTGTCCGGTATTTTACGACGTCTAGTGAACCATAAAAATTTGCATTTGTCACTATTCAGTTGGATGGCAGATTGATCACACCAATATTCTATTTCATCCATGGTTTCTTGTAAATTGATGAAGGCCTGATTTGCATCCCTGCTACTGCACAAAACTGCACAGTCGTCTGCAAATAAAGATATTATGCCATTTTGGGGACAAGGTATGTCATTAATGTATAGCAGGAACAGTTGTGGCCCCAACACACTGCCCTGAGGCACAGAGGCATGAATTTGTTTTATTGAAGAAAGTGTATTTTGAATTTTTACTTGAAAAGTTCGACCTAAAAGATAGTGATAGAAGAATATGATCATATACGGAGGCATATTTAAGTCAATGAGTTTGGAAAGCAATGTAGCATAATCACAACGGTCAAATGCTTTTGCTATGTCTAAGAATGATGCAGCCACAAAATCAAAATTGTTAAAAGCTTCATTTATGAACTCTGAGACTCTAACCAGCTGTGTCACACAAGAGTGATCAGGCCGAAACCCGTGTTGTTCGGGTCTAATTAAATGATTTTCATTGATGAATTGTGTAAGTCTATTTGCGACAATCTTTTCAAAGATTTTACTCCAGTTGCTCAGTAAACTTATTGGTCTGAAGTTTTGTGCCATAAGTGGGTCAGTCCCAGCTTTGTGAATTGTTTTTATAACAGAATGTTTCCAAGGTTTTGGAAAATAATTTAATGTTAAAGCCCTGTTGAAAATTTCTGTTATGTGAGTAATGATATTTTCTGGCAGGCACTTCAAGGCCTTATTGCTAATTTCATCGGCACCTGGTTCGCACGAAACATTATTTACTTGCAATCTTCCTAATGTTATTTTACTTCACAAAAATATCAACCGTTAAAATTTTGGAGTAAATTTGATAATTTTGTAAATATATTATATTTTGTAAAAATATTTCATTATATTATATATTACATTATTTTTTAGATATAGTTTTTGTAATCTAAACCCTTTTATTAATGTCAACAGAAAAATTATATTAGTTTTATCCGGTAGGTAGCAGCAAATATTTCAGATAAATGATTTATACGTGAATGTATCTTCGCAACAACCAGTTGTTAGAAAACCTTCGTATGGTAGCGGAGAGTGACGTCATCCTTGTATAAATAATTTATGTTATTAACATGTTAGATTGCAGTGGTTCTTAACATGGTGCCATATGGCCCTCTAGCGTTTCTTGGATATTCTGGGGTGGAAGCACAGGTGAAAATCAGATGAAGGGGAACCATGACAAGTACTGAAGAGGGGGCCCTCAGAGAGGTGATAGAATTCAAGTGAATTATGGTGGGACGAAAATGTTAATACTTTCTGAATCCAACACAGCATGGAACCAGGACCATCTAAATCCGCGGGCCCTCCTATCCATAAGGAGGCAAATGATGAGATCTGGTACTACAATTTCTGGATGTAATTAATATGTAAGCTAAATCGCTTTCCTCCAGCCAAGTACGGGTGACCCCAGAACACGTTGTCAGTCCCGTCTTAATATGTGGGCCCACCCTGGAACGGCCCAGGGCCTCAAGTTTGAAAGGGTTGCTCATGATAACGATATTTGGTCAAAATTTTCGAGAGCTTCAATACATGAATAGCATACTAGACAGGCATTTCTATCCAAGTACGGGGGCCTTAAAAAATTACTGTATTCGGGGGGGGGGAAGCCGATGGGGCTCTTAAAACGACCCCAGACTTTTCCTGGGAACCCATGATGTTGAGACACCCTCCCCGCAAGAGGAAAGTTCACTGATTTCTAGCCCACGATAGGCGGGACCAAGATCAATATCTGAAAAATCATTAGCTCGTCCAACATATGTATTTTATTGTATTATATATTATTATTATCGCATTGTATTATTGATTAAATGCCGTTCTTATTAGTCCATGATTTCCTATGGGGAAGTTTGATTCGAATAACGAGCACGTTTGCTGACCGAATTAAGCTCGTTAACAGGAGTTCCACTGTATTCAAGGGTTTTTTTTACGGGAATCAATAATTAAGATGAGTTTTATGGTCTTATAAATTATATTATGATAATTATGACGCTAATTAGAATTCCGTTGGTGGACTATTAGTTGGAAATTCCTTGGAATATGGAATGGACCGTCGTTCGGTTGCTCAGCACGCCAGCACCCTGCCATCTACAGGCAAATTTATCCATGAAGTGGAGTGAACAAGTAACAAAAGAACAAAAAATTTATGACAGCTCTCGAAAAATTTAAAAATGAAGATGTCGTATTATTCGAAATTTCATTTGAGTTAACTGCTTGTGAAATTTTATTTCTAGGTAGTTTACATATTGCCTTTATTTTTAATTAGTTTTCAACAGAAATTAAATCTAAACATTCAACTGATTCATGCACAAATTTGTGTGGCATAAGTTCATGCTGGCTTGCAGTAACAATCGGCGCGAGCATTTTTTTTATTTATTTGCGCTTAACACATTTATTAGGTAAGCGAATCTGCGTTCTGTGTACCCTGCACAGAATGGAAATTCCCCTCATATACAAACAGATTCCCTGTGCAGATCTTACCAATCTCTTGGGAATGCGTGAGGACCACGTTATTTAAATAGTAAATAAAATTATGTGGAGAGTGTATATATATATATATATATAAACAACCACACCTTGAACCTTCACTCGTATATCAGGGTACCCCATAGAGGAAACTTTATATCCCCTTCATCAGCGCTCTGCCAATTAAATGCAGTAGTGCGTTGATGGCATGATTTGTGTGAGAGAACAGGGATCATGACAATTTAAGAGTCATCTCGTCCCATTTCTAAGATGACAAAAATTTAGAAATGTGACTGGAAGTAGATCCGAGGAGTTACCAGTTACTCAGATCCCTGGGAGTTACCAGCCACTTCCACATGAACTAATAGATATCATATATTGATGACAGTTGATGCTAACTAATTATGTGATAATATAATGTAACATAAATAAATGGCAATAATGTCACCATAAGATGAGTAAGATGTTGGAGATGCGACGTGTTAATGGAGATGTGATTAATGCTATATCAATATGATAATGTAGATTAAAAAAATAACGGATAATAATGCTCAACTTCAGGTTAAATAAGGAACAAAATATGTGTAAGTCATGAAGTATTTACGATGGCGTACGCAATGTATCAATGGTGACAGTACCAGAAGGGAGAAATTAGTCACATAATACAAGCTCATGAGATCAAGAGAATGAGTATAAGAGAAGAGAAAAACGGTTCTCCCGTTTTAAGAATACCTATTTACCCTACGGGATAGTCACAGTAGATTATAATTAAAGTTCCCGTGTGCTACGAGTAGTTTTTCTCAAAAATTATTCATCCAAATACAACGAACATTTCAGGATACCTTAATGAGACCATGGGAAAGAAATTTATGCAATAATAAAAAAAAAAGTTTAATTTTTGACTACTAGGTGAAAAAGTAGCATTCCATATCCTTTTTTCCATGGTCCATGTGAAGTATATACCAAGTTTCGATGGGATACCTCCATCAGAACGAGAGCTGTATAGGTCTGAGCAGTGTCAGTATAACTACTCAGACTTGTATAGCGCTCGTTCTAGTAGACGTATTTCATTGAAACTTGGTATGTACGATAAATGAACCATGGAAAAAAAAAATCAAAAATCCAACATTTTTTTTTTATTGCATACATTTCTCTCCTATTGGTCTAATTAAGATATCCTGCAAATTTGGATTTATTCGGTTGATTCGTTTTTGAGAAAAAACTGCTCGGAATACGGGAACTTTAATAATAGGCCTAAAAACCCTGTATATACAATAACATTTATCCGACCATCAATAGGAGGAAAAGAAATTCGCGAATATTGCCCCCGTAAAGCTTAATCACCAAACAATTTGGAACAAACAAATACTAAATACATATTAGTCAGAAAGTGTTCAATGCAAACTAAGTCATGGTGCACACTCTCTTGTGTCGTTAGTGGGTAATACAGTATCATTATTGAATTTGACAGATTTGCGTATACGCGTTTCTTCTTAAATCAGATAAGTACGTATTTGTGATGAAAAGAAGAAGAAACGGGGTTTTCTTCCGGCACTTTTCGCAAGTCAGAGTCGTGTATGTGATCATTTGTTCTAACCAAACCAGAAAAATATTGATATGTTTTCACTGTAATGTTTGTCTGGAAAGAGAAATCTCGCATTATACGACCAGGACTAAAATAAACAGTCATTGCCGGGGTAACTGAAATCCATGGTCATTGACGCCGTCTTTCCTGCAGACCTTGAGTATTTCTAGCATATCAGTCTGTTCGAACAGTTAAGCAAATTCACGAAAATTATAGGATAAACACTCAAAGTAGTAATTATTTTCAAAACCAAAGCACACAGACAAATTGATTTTTTTTTAATGAACAGAAATAGCAAATTCATTCCTTATTCGGAATCTGACAAACCATTCGCTCGGATGTCACTATGACAAAAGTCTTCCAAATGAAATTCAAAGCGCAAATGCGGATCCGGATATTCGTGAAATATCACATTTCTGAAAAACGCGTGTCATTTCTCAAACATATGTTAAATGTACATCGTTTGAGTGATTTCGATACTTTATTGGGAATAAGCATTGCAAAATGTATATAAAACGAAGACTTTTCTGAACGAGGCATACACAGTACGGATCAACCGATAAATCATGAAATCCTTGGTTCTGTTGGTTCCAGCCTTCGCTGTTCTGATCGCAGCGTGTTTTGCCGATCGCTTGGGGCCGGATGAAGCTTTCCGTGCAGCAAACATCGTTCCGGTAGTCATTGACGAAGCTCCGACTTCCCAGCTCGAGGTAAATGCGCCATAATACTTCTTTTCCTGTAAAATATCATTTTCATGGTGTATTATGTATTCACATATTGGATATTGTTTTAGATAATACGAGAGGTATTGTAATGGATTCGAATTATGTCTGTAAGGACATGTTCTTCAGAGGCAAAGTTCCTTCACTTAAGGAAATTTATTTCGCTTCTCCTAATCTCCGAGACAGTGTGTTATATTTTCCTGAGAATTTTTTCCTTCAAAATAAGGATAGAATTGAAAAAGTAAAGGTGTTTTAGTGAACCTCAAAGCGCTCATGAATTGATGATCTATAGTCATCAGTGATTAATCTGATTATTCTTTTTTCGAAGGTAAATCAATAGGTATCAATTAGTAATATAGTCGGAACCCCAAACTGAGAATCCATATAGCAGATGAGGATGAAAAAATGAGTAATGCGAGACCAATAGAAACGATGAGCTGATATATATGGTTTGAGATAGTAAAGTTGGTAAATTATATACCGGAGTTGTGGGGTGAATATGGTTTAAATGTGATCCATTTTAGATTCGAATCAAGATGAAAAATCCTAGGCATTTGACGGTATTAACCTGTTCGAGATGACCACAGTTACAATGAGCACCAGCTCAGTTAAACTTGCGAAAGATAATAATAATACTTTGTTGACTTCAAGGAAAAATTAATGGATTTAGTTTTAGTAACATTTAGTTCAAAACAGTTAGCGGAAAATTAATTCCTACATTTTATTCAATCCCTCCCCCATGGCTAATAATATTGATCAGTTTTGTTTTTGTTGTTTAGACTTCACCTGATTCTCTTAAAATTTATCGTTTCATCAGTTTATTTCATTCCATTTCAATACTGCCTTCAATGGCAAAGGCAACCTGAAATAATAAGTTGTGCCTTGTTTGTTTCAAGTCGAGGCATAGATATACTGTATGATATATGATTGAAGGGCTGTTGAATAGTCTTTACTTGCTAACCAGAAAAAGACCCTTTAATTGGTTCATTATGAGGACTTGAAGGAATCGACTAGGAATAGAGGCTTAAAGTCCAATCTGCACCTTCTCGTGGTGCAGCATATAAGTAGCCATGTTTAACACGTTACCGTTACCGTGAAAAGTGATATGAAGCACCGGCTCCGTGTGCGGATATGCCGCATCTTCTCCGTCTCGGGGCATTATTTGAATGATTTGCTTCAAGAATTTAGTGCTATGCTTATTCTAAATTATTAAATAAGCATAGGAAGTTAACACGTGGTGAACGGACGCAGATGGGCTTCCTCCAACCCGCACTGGCTAGCGTGGAGGATTACGGCCAAAAACCTTCTAAAAAGAAATACGAACCACGAGTATTCTAGATTGATACCCCCGTGGTGTTAAACGTCAGAGAAGGCGCCCCCACGCAAGATGGATTGATGAGATCAGGAAAGTGGCAGGAGTCAACTGGATGGCTAAAGCATCAGACAGAGCAGAATGGAAAAATTTAGAGGTGAAGTGCAGTGCATTGAAAATGGTTGATGACGATGATGTGATATGATGTAAGCAGATCAATGATGTTAACACATGTAGAGTCTATTAAGCGTCTTCAATGTCATTAATAAAATTATTAACATTATTATCCAATGTAATAAATTTGATCACCTCACGCCATTTGACGAGCTGATCGTACAGTATAAGAGATACTAACCCCCGGCCCGGCAAACATAGTTCGCCATACGGGGTTCCCCGAAGGGAGCATTTATTTTCTCAAAAAAAAAAAAAAAAAAAAAAAAAAAAAATCAACTTTACGTCTTGGCCCAGGGAGCAACCATTATCAACTCGCGAGCAGCAATTTAGTGTCCCTGGGGTTTATAATAATTGCTTCACGTAAGTATTATATTTTACATTGTAATTATCACACTGTAGATACACATTCACATATCACACATGAGTCCGACAATCATTTGATCTTTCAACATAAAAAAAAGAGAAGAAGAAGAAAAAAAAAAAAAAAAAAAAAACCTATACACACATCAGGTCATCTGAAATACACGAAGCAAATCAGTCCGTCAATCAGCTAATTTTGCACGAGATCGAAGAACACTGTACTACAAGTTATATTTCAGTCGATTTTATGCATTGTAACCATGTATTAGATATTAACATATATTTTATGTGCACTGCTCCACACATGCTATCACGAACAAAAGTTTACATATTTTCGTAAAAAATCAGTATATGACATAAATTTTAAAAAAATTGTAGTACGTATTATTAAAATTTACAGTATAACTCAGCAACAAAAAGGATCAAAGTGAGAACTTTACATTGAAAAAATGGTATACGCTAATCCAGTCTAAATCAGAAAATCCTTTTCGTATTCATCAAATGCACTTATATACAATGTTGTATTAACACCTTACAATCATTCAACTTTTCAATAATATCTATATATTTAAAACAAATATATCATATATATTATGTATTCATTTAAACCTTGTCATAAAATAGGACATTATTGGTGATGTATATAATATTCCACGCTTTTTTGCATGATGGATTTTAAGAAATTAGCTATTTTCTTATTTTTCACCAATGTTAAGATTTTTATGTTGTGATCGCTAAAATTGCATTCTTTTCTGTCTTTGTCCCATGCTTCACATCTATATACTATATGTTGAGCGTCGCTAGCCTCCTTCTTGCAGAAGATACATAATGAGTCTCGTCTGTGGAACCTTGCCTGATAGACTCCCAGTGCCCCATGTTGAGTCAACAATTGGTTGATGTAGAAGTCTCCATAGATGTTGGTTGTTTTAACCTTCGGCATTATTGAGTGTGTAAATCTCCCTTTTGTAGTTGAGTTCCACAGCCTCTGCCATTCATCCTGTATATTTTTTTTTATGGCATTTTTAAGTTGTATTTTAGTGATTTTAGTTTTAATGTCAATTTGGTCCTTTTTTGTTGCCTCTTTAGCTTTATTATCCACATAGTCATTTCTTTTATTATTATTATGCGCTTTGATCCAATGAAATTTGATATTATTTATCGTTGCCAGATTTTGTATTGTACGATGAATTTCGTTATAATTGTTAGGGTTTGCTAGCGCTTGTAGTGCCGATTTCGAATCACTAAAAATGTGCACATTTTGAAGGTGATTTTCATGAGCACCGCCTGTGATATCGCTGTAATTTCGGCTCTAAATACAGTGCTATGATCACTAAGCCTTGTTAGTTGCTCCTTTTCAATCTGTGTGTTTTTATAATGCACATAAGCACAACCAACCCTGTTTTCAATCCTGGATCCATCTGTGTAAATTGAATTTTCCATACTATCCTTTTGATCTTCGTTCCAGTCGATCTTCTTTTTCTCCCACGGTGGTATTAGAGCCGGCTTATCTTCTTCTATGTGCTCTCTTTTAACAATATTTTGATTAATGCATATTTGTTCTCCAAGTTGAAGCAATTTGTAACGTTTCAGCAGATTTTGAAGCGTAATCTGTATGGGTGGTATCCCAGTAAGTACATTCAATGCTTCATTAGAAACCGTAATATAGCATTTTGAGATTACAATTAAAGCTTTCCTCTGGATAGAAATTAATTTGTCATCCTGAGTTCTTGTATTTGTGTACCAGATTTCGTACCCATATATTACCATTTTCTCCAAGCATTCCAAATAAATTTTTTTTAGCACTTCAGCTTTGACACCCCAAGTGGCCCTTGATCTTTGAACAATTTCTTGCGTCTTTTTGGCCATTTTGTTCTTAATGTAATGTAGATGGTCAGTCCATGAAAAGTTTCTATTGATGACTACGCCTAAGTATTTGAATTTTGTTACATATTTTAGTGATTTTTTTATTCATCTTTATGGAGGGGATCGTTGGTATTTTGCCCCTTTCTTTTACTATCGTAAATAGACATTTCTGAAGATTAAATTTCAAGCCAAATCTGTCCGCCCATCTTGCAAGCTCCTTAAGGATGTTCTTTGATTTCTTGATGAACTTGTATGGTGCTTCTCCTGTTATTATGATCAAGAAGTCATCAGCAAACGCTTGGAGTATTATACCTTTAGATGTAGCCTTTTTTAAAATCTCATTTGCTGCGATGTTCCATATCATGGGTCCCAATACCGAACCTTGTGGTACTCCAATGTTATATTCTTCAAACTTATTTGTAAGTTGATTCCAATACGTTCTTTGTTGTAGGTAGTCAAACAATATATTTTTTAGATATGTTGGTATTTTCATTTCACTGATGACAATTTTAACTTGATCTATTCTAATGGAGTTGAAAGCATTAGATATATCCAAAGATATCAAACATGTTAATTTATCTCTCTCAAAGTTCTCCATTATCGTGTTTTTAACTTTTTGTAGGGCTTGAATTGCACTTTTGTTTTTCATAAATCCATATTGATTATCAGATATTATCTTATCCTTTTCAAGGTGATATATTAATCTGTTATATATACATTTTTCTAATGTTTTCCCCAGATCTGATAGAAAGCAAAGAGGACGGAAGTTTTTAATATCATTCATCTGTATCTCCTTTTTGGTTATATATAAAATTTTTCCCCTCTTCCAAATCTGTGGGAAAGTTCCTCGTTCAAGGCACAGATTGTAGATATGAAGAAGTTTTTCGGGGCATGTTTGAAATATGATTTTTACGACAGATTTAGTAATGCCATCTATTCCCGGTGTGGTGTCTTTACCGAAATCCTCTATAATCATAGAGAGTTCTTCTTGTCCTATATATTGCATATCCAAATCTCCCTCTATCTTCATAAATGTCGAATATTGTAGATCATAGGGGTTCGAAATATCTATTTTTTACGTCATTCATCTCTGCTACATCACACACTTCTTTTCCTTCTGAGTTCATGACCTGATGAATTTCCTGTTTTCTTTCTTCATTGATTATGACTTTATACCTCCTCCCATATAGATTTTCCTTATTTATATTTTCCAGGTATTTTTTGAATGAGTCTTTCTTTACTTTCTTAATTATACGTTTGTATATGTTATACTGCTTCTTATATAAAATTTCCATCTTTTTCCTTTCTTCTTGCCCTTGTATTTTTTGCATTCTTCTTCTGCATGCTCTCACTTTACTTCTTTGTTCTTGCAATTGTGCATTCCACCATGGTTCAGTTTTATCTCGATTAATTCTCTTCAGGCTCGAATTCTTACACATTTTAATAAGTTCTTTTTGGAAGTTATCCACATAGTTCTCGATGCCTATTTGTCTAATGCTGTCTATATCATCTTTTTGTAGAAAGTTTCTCAAGCTCTCTTTCAACTTCATTATATTAACATTCTTAGTACTAAAGTTCAAATTCTGTCTTTTGATTTTTTCTGTTTTCCTGTTTTCTTCGTATTTGTAAGTGATGAGTCTGTGGTCACTAATGGTACATTCATCGTGCACCTTCCAATCTCGAATCTTCTCTAATCCTCCCCTTGTTATTGTGAGATCAATCCATGATTGTCCTCTGATGCAGAAAAATGTTGGAATATCTTTGTTGTTGTTAACACAGTCCATATTATTAGTCAATAAGAAGTTTTCAACCTTGTCACCTCTTTCATTCTTTGGATCCGGTCCCCATATTTTGCTATGAGCATTTAAATCACTATTTATAATAATAATTTCATTGTCATATTTATTACACACATCTTCGAGTTGTAATAGATGTTCCTCTATGTCTTGCGATGGAGAACAATATGTAGATATGTATACAATCTTAGTGTTATCAGTCTCTATCTTTACAGCAACAATATTTTTACTAGTTTCTAATTTTATCACATTCAGTCGTTTGTTTGTTATTGCTATTGCTGCTTTAGGTTCTTCTTCATTGGCAATTATCCTCCATCTCATAGGAATTCCCATAACTTTTCCTTTGAAGACATATGGTTCATTAAGGCTGAGGATGTCAATTTCTTTTTCTGTGGCAGTTTGTCCGAGTAAAGACGACGCATAGTACGAGTGGTTCAAGTTTATATGACCACACTGTATCGTTTCCATATTCATTTTTTTCTAAATGTTAGATGTGTTTGTATATTTTATTTCAAGCGAAAACCACTCTTACTCTTAGAAATATTTCTTATTGTTGAAAACTCTTGTTATGAGGATCCCTCCTTCTTTTATAGGTCTATAAGTCGTATGTAAGTCATTAGAGGTATCCTTGTTATGTGAAATATAAACTGCATTTTTGTTGTTTACATAATTGGCCCTATTTGCATTGTTTTGCCTGTTTCCCAGCTCATTTTCTTCTACACCATTCCATCGCCTTTCTCTCTCATATCCATTGGTGTTTTGTCGTCGATAATCGTTCCATCGTGCTTGCATATTGCTTCCAAAGTAAGTTCTTGTATTATACCCCATGCCATTCCATTCGTTTCCTTCACTTTTGTTCCAGTTTGTTGTTCGCTCATATCTGTTGTTATTTCCTTGCTTATAATCATACCATTCTGTTCTTCCATATGTATTCGCATATCCTCTTCTGGGGTTGTATATTTGATAATTTCTATTCCTTGGTAAACGTATGCTCTGCTTTCTTCTATTGAGTCTTGGACTCCATACATATATAGTATTTCTCCAAAATTCGTCTCGTAAAATCTTTTGTCTAATTTCTTCTTTTTCCTTTTCATTCCGGCAGTAAATTAATATTCCATTATTTATTTCCTGTAATCTTACTGCATTTTCCTTTGTTATTTGTTCGGTGATACTCCTCATCTTTTGCTGAAATGTGCCCGTTCTATCTTTCTTATTAGGATATAAATATAATTGATGCTGTTTCGATGACTCTTTCATATTTTTTCCGCTCCATCTTTGCTGTTGTGACTCTGCGACTCTCTGTTTTTCAGTCTTTATTTTATTTTTACGTGCGAGTTCCTTCTTCTTCTTTTTTGTCATTACCTCCTTAAATGATGTTTCAACTTCATTTAGAGAAGTCCACGCTACCCTTTTTGGTGATGTCTCTCCAATCTGTTTTCTTTCATTACTGTGTGCTGGTATCATATCCTTCTCGTCATAGTTGATTTCTTCTATTACTCTTTCGTAAAGTAGGGAATCTTCTTCTATTTCTGTTTCGTTCTCCACTTGCTTTTCATTCGTTCCAGAAATATTTACTTGCATTGTAATATCTGATTGCACCATTTTATTCAATTTATCTTATACTTCTTTGGTGATAGTATTTTTCTTTAGAATGTTAAATTCATTGGTATTATTTTCAAACCACTCTAATATATTTAACAGGATCCTGTTAGCTTTTTTTCTTGGAGCATTTGGTATGTTGAATTTTGTTACACCCTTATTATTATTTGTTGTGTTTGAATTCACTATAGTTCTTACCTTTTTAAGCAGTGTTGGAATATTTGTAATTTTGTTTCTTGTTGAAACCTCTTCTTCTTCACTAAAAGTAAGTTGTTCGGATGATTCTGTTGTCGAATTCTCCCCACTTGTTTCAACCATTGGCAGAGATGATTGTCCAGCTCTACTATCTTCGTTTTTTGCAATCTCTTTCCTTTGTTTCTGCTTAGTGCTTTTTTTAATTTTCTTCGTTTTTTCATTATCCTTGCTTGTTCCTGATTTTGTATACAGCGATGATCTTGCTTCTGTAGCACTTTTTGTTTCTTCAGCGCTGTACTGCTGCACTTCTTTTAATTTTTCCTTTTCCATAGTTTCTTTCTCATTTTGAAAATAATTTTTTGCTGCTGTCTCTGCCCAAAATCGTCCCAGTCTTATCTCCACGTCCTCTTCGTGTTCTTCACTTCTAGAACTTTTGTTACCCTTGACTTGATCCTGTATTCGATACTTTTCTTCCACCTCTGCCCACAGACGCCCCAGTTTTCCTTTTCCTGTGTCCTCTCCTTGGTCTTTAGAATTTTCTGATGAATCTGTGTCATAGAGGAATCTAAAACGACCAAGTCGTAGTTGTTGTTCATTACAATCTGACTGTGTTCTTTCCCTCTTAGGATTATTCAAGTTTAGAGTATTCGGGAAGGTGGTTGGAGAACACTCTATGGACTCCATCATCTGTCTTCTCAGTCGCAGTCTTGTGCTCCTTCTTATCTCTGCACTCGGTGGGGTCTTGTTATTTGTTTTCTCAACTATAAATTTTGTATCCTGAAATTTTTTCCTCTCTGTTGTTCTGTTTGAAGTGTCACTATCAGTGTTTATTTCGTCCTCTTTCTTCTTTTTTGCGTTGTTTCCCTTTCTTTTCCATTTTACATTTGAAGCACTTGTCATTGAATTGTGCATCATCACACTATCGTTAAATTTCCTCGCTGTTCTCCTCCCTTGGCTATCGTCTTCATCACTATCCTTTTCGCTCTGTATATTGGATTCGGTTTTCCTTATTTTCCTGTTCTTACACTTTTTAGTCTTTGATATATTTTCAGTAACTACCAGGTCACTGTCTGTCTCAACGGAGTGTTCACTGTGTGGTTCCACGTCATCAATTCCCTTGTCATACATCCTCTCATTCTTTGAGCGATGTAACGACATTTTCACTGAAGTTCAAGTTAAATTAGTCTTATTTTCGGGAATAAAAAATTTACTAATCGGTACACAGGAAGTTATAACCTCTTTTTTTAATGTTGAGAACAATCTGCAGCCTTTCCCACAAAAATTTTTGAAATCCGTTATTTAGTTCCAGAGATACGTTACCACCTTCTCCCTGTGGCAACACTAAACCCGCCAAAACTTGAAGTTCTTGTGGAAAATCTCACACACAAAAATATTTAATCAATACGTAGTTGTGAACCCGAAGTAAGCGGTGGAGAACCAGGAAAAATAACTTGTTTGGAATTCACTCACCAGGTTGTCAGTTCGCCGTTCCCGCCGACCATCCATACGCTTAGCATTAGCAGCGCCACGTGCTGTCATATTTACAAGTCTTCTAGTGGACATAGCTTGTGAACCATCAGCTCAATTCACACGTAGTAACGCCCTATGTGTTCAGCTTGCACTCAGAAATAAGCGGATATATCGCACAACACCTATCAATTACTGGAGCATATTAAAAAAAACTATTTACTGGGGAGTAGCACCAACGTATATGTTGACAGTTCCAGTGATCGTATAAAGGCAACATAATTCAGCACATTATTTTTATGTCTTGGCCGAGGCCTATACAAGGGAATGCGGTGGTGAATTTTGATGTTACAAAGGAAATCAAAAACTGTTGAATAATCAACAATGTCTGACAGGAGATTGTTCCAATCGGTTATTATTCGAGGAAAGAAACTAAATGTTAAACAATCGGTGGATGCAAATATGGGCTACAGTTTTTGTGAATCGTTGATTCTTTTTTGAAAAGTATGAAGCTGTTTCATTTTTTTCTTCACTAATTTCATTTTCAGTATCCGTATAATGTACGAAACATGATATAAGTTTTTCTTCTTTTGTACTGTAACCACAAAATAGGGATTTTTGGTAAAGCAAAAACTGTTCCAAGGTACAACAAGGAGTCTTGTAAATTGAAACAGGGTAATATTGCAGAGACAAAAATTATGCAGAGGCATTAAAGAAAAAAATAACAGAGGCATTAAATTAGTATGTTATTATTAAATATTATTGGAATAATAAGATAATAAGAACTTTGTTTGAATATAAATCATATATTGGGATAGAAAATAAATATCAAAATAATGACACAAATTTTATTATTTGTATATATGTATACAAAATTAATAATAACGAAGGTAGGGACATATTTGTTTATGAAATGCATAATTATTCTACATCATACTTGTAGAGAGGAAAATGGAATGTTTTTACACATTTAGTTTTGTCAGTTCCCTTGATGCTAGGTGATTGCAATAGAGGTACAACACCCGTGATGTCAACATTTGCTATATCTGGCGCTGATGAGAACAATGAAATGTTTTTTCACCTCTCTTCTCAAGGAATTTCACTTGATATAAAAGGTTTTTGTTGAACGCATCCTACACTGAAAACTTTGCTTTCTTTTAAACAAATTTGACCGGGAAATAATCGAAGGTGAGTGGAAGAGAAGAAATGAATGTAGATGAACTTTTTATGGGAAAAAGGTGTCGAACGAAAATTCAAAACCCAAATTGTATTTAAAAGACAAAGAAGAAATATTAAAAGTTAGTGTAGGTTGAGTAATTGAAGGGAAATTAGGGGAATTCAATTATATAAACTTGTTCAAAACTTAAATTTTTGTGGGGAAATTTTGGCCCGATGACATTAGTTAGTAAAACGAATAATTTTCTGTTCATACAAATACAAATACAACGCCACAACAGGCAAAATGCCCAACGAGGTGGCTGAGAAAAAGATGCCCATAAAAATATGGATGTCTGGATGTCATATATTTCAAAACAGCAACCCAATTAAAAATGCAATTAACACAAATTATAAACAATATATACACGATAAAATATAATACAACGCCCATAAAGAATACTTATGGTTGTCTTATTCTAAGAATGGATAGCTTCTCGATTTACCCCAACATGTTTATCGTATTTCTTTTTAAACGTGTCAATTGCGTTACAATTTACTACCTCCGGGGGTAAGTTATTCCATTTATTAACAACCGTATTAGAGAAAAATTCCCTGCGACACCATAACCTTGCATTGTCCCTCACCAATCGATACTGGTGTCCCCTTGTAAAAGCAGTAAAGGTTAGTATTGGTTCAAAATAGTTTAGATTGCATCAACACTTCTCATTATGATATTCTTTTGCTAAAAATTATGTTATTTGAGATAGGAATGAGAAACATTTTAGGACATATTTTTCGTTTTAAAGGGCATATTTAGTTTTTAAGAGCATAAAAATGCATATTTTATAGAGCATTTTTTAAAAGTTTTTAGAGCATAAAAATCCTAGTCCTATTAATAACTTTATTTATAGTGCTTGGTATGATTGAGCACTTGGTATGGTTCATCAGGTGACTGCATGGATTATGATCACCTAAGATAGTTCACACTAAACTTTTTATGTTGTGAAGAAACGCGGCCAAACACAAGAAATTTATTTTACTAAAATGTGCCAATTAATTGCAAAATTTCAGTCATGGTCACAGACAAAGAGCTAAAAACACACATTCAGTTGTGAGTTGATGTATTTCTAATCTCTTGCACACCGACAACTTCGGCTAAAATTCTATATTATTAAAACCACATTTCAAGAGTTTCAAGATCTACTATGGCCAAGGTACAACATCTATATTGGTACCTAACGTAGTACCATATTAACAGGTGATTCAGTAAGTTTCGGAAGTTATTGTTGATGATATAACCTTTGTGCATTAATCTTGCAATGCATTGCTTTAAATTTATAGTTTTCGTTTGCATTATGTTTATTCTTTCCTAGAAAATTGATAATTATGTTTTCGAATAGGTGACTTACGGCGAAAAAGATGTTGACTATGGAACGAAGATTCCCACGTACCAATCACTATTGCCGCCAACGGTGTCATTCGCCTCAGCGAATAAATCCGCCAACTATACCTTGATCATGATTGGTAGATAATCAATATTTGTTCCCTCATTTTTGTTCAATAATTTTTTGTAATGAATTACGAGTTATTATTTTACTGACAATAATTATTTGTTTGGTTAGGACCTAACGTGTTAACTGGAAGTCTGGAAAACAGTCAATTTCTGGAATGGCTCGTCGTCAACATTCCCGGCAATAGAATCAGTGACGGTCGCACTGTGGTAGCTTACGTATCGCCATCATTACCAAGCATACTGAGTGAGTATCGGCACCCACCAAATAATTAAAAGTACAGAGTGGACAAAAAGTCCGTAGAAATTTAAAAAATTCATACAATTCGGAAAAATAACCAAAATAAAAAACGGTTCGCAGGGTTAGCATCGCTAGGTCGCGGGAATTTTTTTAAGACCGGAAGAAAATAACTCAAAAAACAAGCGATAGGTGGCCCTGGCACGAGCTATTATAGTGGTAATATGCAAATGAGACGGTTATAAGAACTTTCACTCCTAATCCACAAGCAGTTCACCGTGGTAAACCGTGTATGTGAACAAAGAAGTCATAGTTCTGGACGCGTTATTCCATACCGTACATAGGATTTTTTAACATGGGATGTGCCTCATTGGCTAAGACCAATAAGACTAAATCGTCACACTCGATCGTGACTTCGGAACTTCAGGCCATATGCGTGTGCGCAACATAGTTATTGGCGAGCGTTTTTCCGGTGACTGTTGATTGGCGCCAATATATTTCCTGGCAACGTTTAATGATAGATAAAACTAATTTTACGATCGTTTGACATATGCCAGTCAGTGTAATGGTCAGAGTAGGGCGATTGCATATTGAAGGTTCGAATTCATCAAAAACACACTCGAATTTTCTTTTAATAGTGTTACCTGCGGTCGGTTTTTGGAACATCCTGTTTCAACTTATCAGTTCTGCCATGTTTCCAGTTGTGGTGAGAACAGAGTTAATATTTTCAGTCCGGGGGCAGGGGGGGGGGGTCCCCCTTTAAAGGCCGGAGGAGCGAAGTGACGTCCGAACGTGGGACGAAGTTCACCCTACCGGGGTACTTACTAATAAATTTGTCGAAACATGTTTTTATGGTATTACATTATATATCATTATTATTATGATAATTATGTTATATTATATTACTATAAAATTTTAGATCCTTGTAGTATTATCGCGCGAGCAGTCATGAAATAAAAGCGATATCGTTAATGAATCCTGGTGTTTGGCGATAAGTTGCCAAACGTAACAGCTGTAACGTAATGTTCGGCTCTTCGGCTACTAAGACACGAAATAGGTTTGGAGTTGGAATTTCCTTCGATCTTCAATGGTGTAATCGTTATCTTCGCCAATGAGCGTATCCCATGGCCTATGTACATTGTGGAATTGTGCCCAGATATAGATGAAATACATCAGAAATTGCTGTTTCTTTTGCCAATTAATCCATTCAATTTTCTCCATAGTTTGAATTTTACAGAAAAAAACCACTTTTCTGCAATTATGTTTATCACTTAATCGTGAAAAAAACACTATTTCTCTACAGAAATTAAGTCGTATAAAGATTCATATCTTTACGGAACTATAGACTCTCTGTCTGATACTCTTAAATAAAGAGATTCACTATGTTCAGGAGGGTTCTCCCTGAGTAAATTTATAGTGTACAGCATCGCAATTGTGTGATTGGCCAACCCGTTCATCTCTTGCTGATCACGTGCTGGAGAGACAAATAGGCAACAGCTTTTTCCGCTAGAAAAACCGTTTTATGATCCAACTTTCGATATTCAGATAAATTTGATAGTTTGTCTAAAAATCGATTCATGGTTATGAAACACTAGAGATCTAAAATCACGATGAAAAATTGTTGTTCATGTTCGTAATATACTTGGCTACCATGTATTTTAATTCGTTTTGAAACTCGTTTCAGTGACTCGCATGAGCGTGATCCTTTACTACGAACAAACAAGCACTTTGGATATCGGCCCCGTCAGCACGTTCATCGATAACCTCCGAATAGGATTCGATCTCAAGAAATTCGTTCAGCAGTTCGACCTTGTGGAACCACCCGTCGCTGGCAATTTCTTGCTGTCCGTGCTCGTCTAGATTGATGCCAAGGATGTATAAGGATGTTTATTAAATGGATAAATGTATTTTTATTGACTTTGCTTTGGATGTTGCGGTTTTTATTGGACATCGTCACACTAGTTCGGTCAAGTGCGATGATCTGTCTTTATACAGTGTGCATAGCAAATAGGGCGTATATGGCATTTTACCGTTGGTCCTGTAGGTATCCCTCCAATTCGAAAAAGTACCCAAATAACGTGTAGCATTCAGATAATTATGTCATTCATGTTTCAAAGGGGTCGTATAGATATTAATATAAAAAAATCAACTTTTTTTTTATACCGTCCCCGTGTCCCCAGTTAGAAAGTTGTTGTCCTGCCTCTGCTTAGAGGCCAACTAAAAAAATTCCCCGTTTCCATGTGCAATGGTAAGAAATAATCACTGAGATATTCGAATTCGAAAAACGGATGAAAGTTGGGAGAAATCAGCTCTAAATGCGGAAAAACCGTTTCACCCGCATTTAACGCTGGTTTTTTTTTTTTAACTTCCCTGCGTTTTTTGAAATCGAATATTTCAGTGAATATATGAGCACTTAGAATTAGAAACATGGGATTTTGTTGGCATCAGGAGAGACAGGGCAAAAACTTTTTAATTGTGTTTTAGGGCACGTGGGTGTATAAAAATTTGATTTTTTTAAATAACTATACAATTCCTTGAAACATTAATGACATATCTGAGTACTACACGTTATTCGGAAACTTTTACTAATTGGAAGTATACCTATAGGATCAACGGTTAGGCAGTAAAATGTCATACCCTCTGTTTGTTATGCACCCTCTATAATGTTACTACCAAAGTCCGCCAGTTGACCCTGCTAATGTCCGAATGTCGGACTTTGACCGATCCCTATATATATATATATATATAAATCCCAAAGATATTCCGATTCATTTGATTGTCAGGGTTGCCATAGCTCACCGTAATTATTAAAAAACGATGATAATTATCATAAAAACACACTCTAACGGAGTGATGACCCCGAATCACAGAAATATATTTATAGGGACCGGCGAGAGAGGGAGAAAGCCTGAAATTCTGACATTGGCTAAAGTCAACTGGGCCGTTGAGTTCGCGCACTGACCGATTTCGGGCTTTGACAGTAACAAATACACACACATCATGTGCAATATCATTGGGTGGTTGGTTGTCTCACAGGGTCATGTTGAAACTTTGTTACGGGATGTCACATAAGGCTGACGATATTGATTCGTTCCTACTTAGCCTGAACCAGAGTTTACCCGATTCATAAAATTAGTACATGTGCTGCTTATGTTACTATGAATCGCGCCAAAATGGACACAAATTTGGTAGAGTTTGGCGTCATTGACAATATTTGTGACGTGGGCTGAAAGATTATGGGTGGTAAAAGAAGAACGGGAGTTCTCTCTCTCTCTCTCTCGCTGTTGTTCTTGAATCTCTGTGAGTAATTGGTGTTGGTGTTTGTAAATAGTGCAAACTGTTCTTCTATGAATATATTTGGGACGTCCTGTATTCTGGTATTTGTGGAATTTGTCAACACTCACAAATGAGATCAAAGGTATCTGCATCTCGGTTTTTTTTAATTGGACAGAGAGACAAAAAAGTAGGACTAATGTGTGGTAGCATACAGATATATATATGAGTTCTCTTAGCCACTTCACGTACAAGCTTTTGGCAAGAAGTTTGGATTATCTCTATTTAACGAATATCGGAGATAAATTTGGTAACCTTTAGTTAAAACAAGGGTTTTCAACCTTTCTAAAGCTAAGGACCTACTTGACCGCACATCAACTCCGGTCGTATATCGCCATTTGCAACCTGTGGATCTGGGTGGGAAATGAAGACTCCGTCCATCGGAGGTCGCTCCAGGCCCGGTAGAAGAACTTGGTAAAGAACTTGCTTCTGACGTACTATGCCCGGATTCTGACCCTTTCTTTCTTTCAAACCGATCACAACTCAGCACAACTCACCATCTATGGGCGATTTACTCTGCATAACGGAAGTATAACGTGTGTGTACCTAACAGTCTGAGTGCGTATGTAGTGTTTTATTTGATTTTTCAGTGCCGTCATCTATATTTCGGAAGCGAAGTGAGTAATGTGTTATGATTGAATTACATTTGTACTGTTTGTAGGTCTGTTGCTCTCTGTGGCGAGCCCTTTTAAAGGGGAGATCGGCTCGCATTCGTTCCTTCAAGTTCAGAACCACAGAAAAGGATTCGAACCCATGGACTATTATGGCAGCCTTCTTAGTGGATAACGAGCATCTTACCACTAAATGTGAGTTGGACTTGAGCAACATATCTGCCATAACTACAGATGGTGCTCCCTCTATATCAGCGGTTCCCAACCTTTTTCGGTCCGCGTACCCCCGACCCGAATCTTCCGGACTCCCCCCTCCCTCCAATCTGTTTCACCCATTACAGTTTTCGAAAACTCCAAAAAAAAAAGGTACACGTTGAATTAAATAAAATAAATTCATTATTTAGCTTTTTTACTTTTCAAGTAAGCAAACAAATTAACACAAATACTGGAAAAAAATTAATGTGATATTTGGGACTGTAAATTGAATTACAAAGTTTTGAAAAATTAAACTCAAAAGAGGATTAATACAAACTCAAATCCGGAGCTGCGTTCAATTTGCTTCTATATTTATTTTTTATGGAAGTATACAAAGAAAACGCCTGTTTAACAAGCTCCGTGCTAACAAACGGCAACAAAAGTATTATCGTTTTCTAGAAAGTTCAACGTATTCGTCACCGCGGCAAGCCCAAAAACTGACCAGGTTCACAGTATGTTCACCATTTTGCCATTGAAGAGGATGTTCAGAGGGGTATTTGATGCGAGCTGTAGCAATTTCTCTTTTTCTGGAATCAACAATGACGCCGCGGTTCAAAAAATATTCTTCTTTGAAAGGATTAGATGTCCACCAATCTCCCATTACCGGTTCTGAAAAATATTTTTCAAACCAGAATTTTAATCCTTCCATGTGACCAACTGTTAAATTTAGCTCAGCTTGTGACAAGAAATCTGAAGTGTTTCAAACGCTTCCTAAAAATAGGGCTACGTCGTGCCGAAGTTCGAACAGCAACGTCAGGACTTAACCCCGGGGCAACCACCTAACTTCGGTGTGGAAAAGGATAGCGTTGTGAAGGATGTCCATGTCTTCACACCACAATATAAACAACCTGTAGTTGGTAGGATTCACCTTGACGAAATCGACAACCTTGACCGCTTCATCAAGAACGTTTCGCAATTTCGGAGGGAACGGTTTCGATGCAGGGATCTGTCTGTGAATATAGCAGTCAGTCCATTTCATTTTGGGGGCGACTTCTGCCCCGCGCGCACGACGGCCTGAGCAGCAACCTTCCGTGGATTTTCCTCCATCTGTTGTGAGCCCAATACATTTTGACCATTGAATTATTTCAACGAAGTAATAATTAATTGCTTCAAATAAGTCTGTAACAGTCGTACGACCCCCTTCAATGGGTAACAAATAAAAAGATTTACTTCGAATTTTTTTTCCAGTGCTTAGCAATTACAAGTAGCACAGAATATTGCGGAAGCAACGTCGATACTTTCGTCGACTTGGATAGAAAAAAAATTCACAACCTTTGACGTAACTTATGACTGTGCTCCCAACATCGTCTGGCATGTCCTGTTCTCTTCGAGACACCGTATTATTTGACAGAGGAATTAAACTCATTATAAGAGCACTTTCCTCTGCAAACATGCATCTGACAGCATATTTTCACCAATAGTGTGATTTTTTTTCTCGTCTCGCAATACGATAGCTAATATAGTAGGAAGTCTCGGTAGCTTTGGCAGCATCACTTTTGGAAGATTCAAAATATGTTTTCAAATTTACAGGTGCACGGTATTTCATTTTGGTGTTTCAGTCCGCTTCCGCAAAGATCTAGTAGGTGTTTGGTAAAAAAGTTGACGTAGAGAATTGCGGGAATAACACGCACACGCCTCAATACAAACGCCCACAACGAAAGATAAACACAACACGAATTAGTTTTTCGCTTTTACGCACTTCCCGGCATATGTGTCAACAATCAAATCTAAAACACCGAAGAAAAGTGAGCCGAGAGGAAGGAGTTCACGAATCCCGATTATAGGTTGGGCGCGGGTGGGAGGAGGGATGGCCGAACCCCTTCCAGCGGACGCAATTTACAAGAAGTTAATAGAAGATTTTATTGATAGGGAGGTCAATTTATATTACAACTGACAATGTTAGTAAAAACCTCTGCCTACTTTTAAAAATTATTTTTAATATTTTTTAACCATTTTGATCTTTTTTTCGATGGATGGCCGCCATTACCATTTTCTTTTCGCGTACACCCTAACGGCCTCTCGCGTACCCCTGGTTGGGAGCCACTGCTCTATATGACCGGTCAGAAGACAGGAGTAATCACATCGATAAAGTCAGTAATATGCCGAAAAATGGGGAAATACGAAGATGATGGCTTTCCACTGCATCATACACCAGCAAAACTTGTGCAAAAAGTTTTTCTTCCAACTTTGAACATGTAAGGTCAGTTGTAGCGAAAGCGGTTAACTTCATTCGATCCGAGGAAGTTGATGAATTCATGAAATCCAAAGGAAAGCTTATTGGAGTGTTTCAAGATAAAAAGTGGGTGAGAGATTTCGCATTTCTTGTCGATATCACTGGTCATCTGAATGATCTAAACTACCGCTTATTGGCAAAAGACCTACTTGTCCATAATCTTTATCACAACGTGTGGAAGCGTTCGAAACTAAATTAGGAAATTTAGTAAAAGTTTCCCAAATCCTTTGGGAACGTCAATTGCAAAAGAAAAACTGCATTCATTTTCCTGAATTGTTGGTAAATAGATGTAATACTTGGAAACCGGACAATTATGTACAACGCATTTCAAATCTGAGAATGAAATTCAGAAGTAGATTTTCCAACTTTCACGAGAACGAAATTTCTATGAAAATGTTTCCTTCACCATTCTCGGTCGATATCGAAAGTGTTCCACTAGAGCTGCAATTAGAATTTGCAGATTTGCAATGTGACTCTGCAGTTAAATGCAAGTTTTTTTGAAATTCCTTCATTAATTGATTTTTTTTTTTATGTGTCCGAAGAAAAGTATCTAGGAATACGCGAACATGCCTTGTTCATGTCTTCTATATTTGACAGCACTTACATATGTGAACAGTTGTTTAGTCGTCTCCCCAGCGTGGTCCAGCCCCTCGGGGTAAAACGCTTACATCCCTCTTGGGACAGAGCGTGGACCATGTCTGGTCTTACAGTTGTTTAGTCGAATGAAGAATACAAAATCAAAAACTTGAACACGTCTGACTGATCGGTATTTGGAGGATACTTTACGAATAGCAACAACAACAACACAAATTTTACCTGACATTGAAGCTTTAGTCAAGCAAAAACAATGTCAAGTTTCGCATTAATTTAGAAATTACATCCACTCCCATTCGTAATGTAAGTAACTAAAGACTTTCTTTCAAAACCAAAAGCATTTTTAAGTAACAGAAATGTATTAATATAATAAAAAAAACATTTTTCGACACTATAATTTAAAATGTTTTTTTTAAATCATTCAAAATTAATATTTGTTAAAATTAATTGGATTGAATGTTTAAAGTTTTAAAACAATTTTGAAATATATTTAGTGTGTGATCTTTGGAAGGACCAATACCCCCCCCCCCCACCTCATGCTGTTAATCTGTAAAATGCTGAGCATTTCGGTGATATTCAAAAGAGGCTATTGATGCTATTGATGCCTGTCCATTGTGCAGCAGAATGGTTCACGGAATCTTTGCCCTCGACATTTGGGGGGGGGGCAAAAATTTGGTACATAACCAAATGTATACCGGGAAAAAATGTCAGGGACGAAATTTCCGGGGTCGAAACGTTCCAGGGGTGAAACGTTTGGGACGAAATGTCGGGGGAGAAATTTCCGGATCCCCAGCAAGAATGAATCCGAAACCATCAGTGAACTACCACCTTGTCCATGACTACAATTAGTTCGTGATTCCTTGCGCAAATATTACTCAGCAAGTATTACTTTTATTATTGAGCAAGTATTACTTTTATTATTGAGAAAGTATTACTTTTATTATTGAGAAAGTATTACTTTTATTATTGAGAAAGTATTACTTTTATTATTGAGAAAGTATTACTTTTATTACTCAGCAAGTATTACTTTTATTACTCAGCAAGTATTACTTTTATTATTGAGAAAGTATTACTTTTATTATTGAGCAAGTATTACTTTTATTATTGAGAAAGTATTACTTTTATTATTGAGAAAGTATTACTTTTATTATTGAGCAAGTATTACTTTTATTATTGAGAAAGTATTACTTTTATTATTGAGAAAGTATTACTTTTATTATTGAGAAAGTATTACTTTTATTATTGAGAAAGTATTACTTTTATTATTGAGAAAGTATTACTTTTATTATTGAGAAAGTATTACTTTTATTACTCAGCAAGTATTACTTTTATTACTCAGCAAGTATTACTTTTATTATTGAGCAAGTATTACTTTTATTATTGAGAAAGTATTACTTTTATTATTGAGCAAGTATTACTTTTATTATTGAGAAAGTATTACTTTTATTATTGAGAAAGTATTACTTTTATTATTGAGAAAGTATTACTTTTATTATTGAGCAAGTATTACTTTTATTATTGAGAAAGTATTACTTTTATTATTGAGAAAGTATTACTTTTATTATTGAGAAAGTATTACTTTTATTATTGAGAAAGTATTACTTTTATTACTCAGCAAGTATTACTTTTATTACTCAGCAAGTATTACTTTTATTATTGAGCAAGTATTACTTTTATTATTGAGAAAGTATTACTTTTATTATTGAGCAAGTATTACTTTTATTATTGAGAAAGTATTACTTTTATTATTGAGAAAGTATTACTTTTATTATTGAGAAAGTATTACTTTTATTATTGAGAAAGTATTACTTTTATTATTGAGAAAGTATTACTTTTATTATTGAGAAAGTATTACTTTTATTATTGAGCAAGTATTACTTTTATCTCTCTGAAGCATCCACTTCTTATATACGTAGCTACACGTGCAAATGTTATTCATTCGACGTTAAGAAACTGCTGTGCAGTAATCCCTTGCATATTAATCTTGCAGTAATCTTTTCTCTGTTACGCGTGGCCTTTCTGATGGGTGTTTGGCACTGTATATGTTACGATAAATGTGTTAAATCGGTTAGTATATATAATATAATATAGTATGTATAATTGTAAATTAATAGTACGCATACTTACCAATCGTCTAATTTAAGTTTGATTAATTTATCTCTTTTACCTATGAATTTGCGTAATACCCGAGCGGAGTTGTTAAATTTAACTAATACTGAAAACATTTTCACTTTTACCGGTGATTATGCATAGCAACCAAGTATCGTTGGCAAATTTGGTAATAATGAAAACGTTTCCAAACGAGTTTAGTACGAGTGGGGGAACATAGTCGGACCCCGATATTACGATAAATTTTATTATCGTATCCCGATGCAATGATACAATGCATGCGTGAATTATCATGTGTAGTATATCAAATTGTACGATTTACCATGTTTACTAACGACGCTACACGTGGGTGTTATGCATAATCACCGGTAAAAGTAATTAATTTAGGGAAATTTATCAAACTCACCAAAATGCTCAGTGATTATGCATAAATGACCGAATTTATCTCATTTGCCACATAACCATACAAATTCCAGATAATAATTGGTAGATAGACATTTAGAATGTTTGAAGATAGTAACAATTTCCTAAACAGTCTTTCTTCCCATATAAGGTTTACTTCTTCGGAACTATTCTCCGTAGCTCGTGGCATCCCAAATACGGGATGCTATCACGTGGAGAACATAAATACAGTACTGGTGGCATCATTTCTGGAGAATTTGCATATTCTGATGATCGATATAGCGGAAATTCTTCATAGTCACTAAACTTTTGTAACCACGAGTTTCACTCCTTCAGAAAAATCAGTGGACAAACAAGCTCTCTGTGTTTTCTTTCCTCTCTCTTCACCATCGGGAAGCTTTGTATTATCCCTTGCTTTTTCTTTCGCCGCTTCCACTTCTGATTTTTCTTCCAAACATACAGCAGAGCCTCCATAATCAGAGGTAGATGGAACCGAATCGACCTCGGATTATTGAAAAACTCCAATCATTCGAAAAACAATAAAAAAATGTTTTAAATGTTGGTTTCTTTTTTTTTGTTAACAAACTACTGCTTCTTGAAAACAAACAAAAAACAAAGGTCAAACTTTTGCTCGGTAGCACAGGTCGATAAGATACTCGATTAAAGTACCAAAGGATGTTTAGAGGCGTCGTGAGTTCGAGACCCGGTTCGTCCTTGTCAGAAAAAGTTCTAGACACGGGGGTACAACAAAAAAAACGACGACATGACCGCAGAAAAAATTGCAATGAGTATAAAAAAGACAAGCCTGCCACTCGGAATCGGCAATAAATTGTAGGTCTAATGAAATGGTCTAATTCCATTCGTGGGAGTCTGATATTTTTATTGCGCCAATTATACCCTTTATAGGGCTGGGTCCTGCCTAGTCCCTTTCGAACTGTAATTACTGTAAAATACGTACGCATACTACATAGTACTACTGGGGAAAAAAATAAAAAAGTTGATTCTTGGAGGGAAAAAAATGACAAAAGAGGGTTTCGAGAAATCGAAAAATTACCGTGCTTCTGATTATCCGGAAACACGAACTTTCGGGGCATGGATTTTCGAGTCTCTACTGCATATTTCTATACATGTAAGAGGGAAAGCGAACACTTGGGTGAGAGTGAAAGAAGACTCTATAAAATGCCTCTTATTTACCTTACCTATAACAATTTTTCCTTCTGTACATTGTTTTTTGTCTTACCCACTTCTTTCGTTTTCTAACGTGCGGTTAGGTCAGGACAAGGTTGCCAGATTTATCGCCGATACGTCACGTAGAGATAATCCAAATTTCTTGCTAAAATCTCGTACGTGAATTGGTTAAATGTCTAAACTTTTGCGGTGCACGGTCGACATTGCAGGGTAAACTTGCGTTTCAACACCCTGAACAAACGAAGTGAGAATACATTGGGTACTATCGCCATCTACAAGTCATTTATTCATGCATCGAGGTGGAAACACTAAAATATTATCTAATAGTTTTATAAAAAATGAAATAGACAAATCAAAATCTGATGTCAATTGAAGTAATTTTAAATTAAACTTGTGAGTATTTAGTAGAGATGTCTTAAAATTCCTTCTGTAATAATCAGATTGGTTATAAACTATATACCTAAGATGTTCTCTGTACCCTGCACTGAATGGAAATTTCCGTGCTTTCGTCAGTAGTGTATATATACATCTCGATAATTTACGCCTATTGAAGCAAAAATAAGAAATAATTTTGCTGAGCACTTGAACTGTAGATTTTTTTACCAAGCGCATCACTTTAATAATTGACCTCGTCATTAAATTTGAACAAAAAAATGTGTCGTTAGACTTCGGAACTTTTGATTTGAAAACTATTTTTGATAACAATTGCAAAATTTTTGATTCGAAAATTATTTTATCAATAAATGCGAAATTTCCGATTATTAAATTTATTTTTTTTGCGAAATCTGGATTTTTTCATGGGAAAATCTACGTGTCTATTGATTTATTGACATGAAATAATGTTGTCTTAAGAGTGAGGGAAGCTATGCTCTGGCTCTTGAATTTTCACAAAAAATTATGTGCACGACATTCTCCGATCCAATCAATAATTCCTATGCAAAAATGAGCCTAATCATTGAGCAATTTTTATTGCATAATCGACACTCCTTAAGCATGCAATTTTCCTATAAAAAAAACTAATAAATTTAAAATTTTTTGCCGCCCCATTGAGCTATTTTATTACAAAGCAATAACGAAATTAATACTTAGTGCAACCTGCGCGCGCATGTTCAGACTTTTTTTTAAAATCAGATTCTTCCGTTTTAACCGCATGCTTACAAGCACGGAAAAATAGACCGTCGTGCGGATTCAGTAGCGTGCTCTTCAATAAGCTTGCTTATTCCGAATGTAGGGTGGTAATCAATTGTTATTGTTAGCATATGCTCGAAATTAGCGTGCTTTCGTGCTATTAGCAGCATGTGTATACTGGTCCTATGTTGCCAAAATGAACTCTTTTCATTTTCAGTTAGGGCAAAAATAAACAATCACGCGTTCGTATCTGAAATATTTACATGGTATTTGATTCAGCCTTCTCTTCCCCGACTTTGGATATATCGAGGCTTATTATGCCAGGTTCTTCGCAAGCTAACAGTTTCGACTTCCAATCAAATTCAAACAATGTATGGGGGGGGGGATATATATAACTAATTGTTTTCCAAATCAATACACCCACAAATTTTCTTTTTTAAGCAGAAATAGCGAATTCATTCATTATCCAGAGTCATACTACGGATACGCTGGGATATCATTATGGCAGGTGCCTCTGACATCAATTTATGAATCGGAAAATATTCATAAAATGCCATTATTTTGAAAAAAAAGTGTCAGTTTTTCGACATTGAAGGTTGGCATGTGTCCAACGCATATTGTCGGAGGGATTTCGATACTCAATTAGGAATAAACGTGGCAAAATTTATATTAAATATAAAAAGAATTAGTAGCGAATACGAATCAGGAAATTCGTCAAATGACATTTTTTGAAAACGCGTGTTATTTCTTGAACTTGACAAAATACATGTCAAACGTCAATCTTTTGAGTTATTTCGATGTTGAATGAGTAAAACACGCGGAAAGAATCGTGTATAAAAGGAAATGATTTCTGAACGGGGCATGCACACAGTGCGGATCAACCGATAGTCATGAAACAGTTGGTATTGTTGGTTCCAGCTCTCGCTGCTCTGATCGCGGTGTGTTTTGCCAATCACCTGGGGAGCGACGAAGCTTTCCGTGCAGCCAAGATCGTTCCGGCAGTCATTGACGAAGCTCCGACTTCCCAGCTCGAGGTATGAGATACAATATTTCTCTTCGTTAGTCACTCAAATTTCATTAAATTGATACATTTTTAGTCATATTCCGTGCCATGTTTCAGTTAATTCGAAGGCCATTTTGATTAATTTTGTCTGGTATGGGATATCAGCGATTCCGTGTGTTATGCGTACGAACTTGCTATACAGGATGTTTTGTGAGTCCTCATTGGGCTTTTATCTCATCATCCGTTCGTCGTAGAGCTATGGTTCTATTTCAGAAATGTTCAAAATATGTTCATATATCTCCCTGTACAGCTTTCAGGACTAAAAATACAGTGTTACAAAAGACAAAATATCTAAATCTTCAAACGGGGTCCCTGTCCTCTAACTTCCAATTGAAAAGTTTTTGCACTGTTTCTCCTGAGGCCAAGGAAAAAAATTCACGTTTATAAGTGTCTTATTCAATGAGACATTTGAATTAAAGAAATTGGAGAATTATTGGGAAAGAACAGCATAAACGAGAAAAAGCAGCGTTGTCCGTTATTTTATGCTGTACTTTCATAACTTTTCCCAGATTTTTGAATGGAAAAATATATCGGCAAATATTGCACTTAGAAAAGTGGAATCTATTTTGTTAGCCTCACGAGAGACAGGGCAACAACTGTTTAATTGGAAGTTGGAAAACGGGGGCGGGGGGACACAGTATAAATGTTTAGATTTCTTATTTTATGACACATATTTTCATCCTGAAAACTGGTTCAGAGTGATTTTCGAACACATTTTGAACATTTCTTTTAAATTAGAACCATGCGTCCGTAGTATAGTTTCCCAACCTTTTTTGTCCCATCGCTCCCTTCTTCAGAATTTCTTTTTTCCTCCCATCGCAATCTAACCCATAGGATCATATGCTAAACCCGTAGCTTCTTCCTCCCCCCCCCTGGAAGATTCCATCGCCCCCAGGAGGCTTTAACGCCCACGTTGGGAACCACTGGTCTATACGATGAACGGTGGATGAGATAAAAGAAGATTTAAAAATAGTACTTTTAGGAAACACTGTATATTGCCGCACATTTCGAGAAAAGATATTTCGCTTCTTACCTATATTCGAATGAAATTATAGCTGGAGCTAGATTATTAATAGGTGCATTATATACGGCCTGCACTTTGTTTTTAGCATTAAATGATTTTGCCAATTTGTGATCACACATCAATTTATTTTTCGAATTTTATTCTGCTTTCAATGTCAAAGCATTTTAAGGAATCATTTTCCACAATGAGTTGCCCCTGACTGGATTTTTTTCTTGTCTTTCTGACTTAAAATATTGCATTTTAGTACGTCGAGGAGGCGTTACTTTAATGACCGTACTTAAGTGTGTGACATTTGTTAATTAATTCGAATACAAGGGTCGCAACAGGAAAATTCCCAACCAGATGGCTGGAAAAAAAATTACACTAATTAAAATATATTGATGTCAAATATAACCGAAATACTCAACCCGGGGCATATCACCAATATATATATAGAAAAAAGAAATAATAAATAGAAATATATATATAGAAAAAAGCGCCACATAGGGGCAGCTGTAATATGTAGTGTAGGGGGATCGAGCGTCTATTTAGGCTATGGAGTTCAAGAAATGCTCTCAGAAACGTTCTGTGTTAAGCCAATGTAAGGGTGTTTCCCCCTGATGTGAGCCCTGGACATAAGCTATCACTTTTTCTCATTTTTCAATTCTATACAAAATGGAACTTTAACAAAAAAAAAACCATATATATATATATATATATATATATATACAGTGGAACTTCGGTTAACGAGCTTAATTCGTCCCGCCAACGTGCTTGTTATCCGAATAACTCGTTATGCGAATCAAACTTCCCTATAGGAAATAATGGAAACGTGGAAAATTCGTTCCACAATTAGTCATTCACATAAAAATGACTGAACAAAACGGCATTCAATCAATAATTAAGGACATTAACAATTATATATGATGCAATAAAACATGTGTAATACAAACAACACCATAAATAAACGTACAATAGGATAATGTTTACAAATTAACTTGCTCTAAACGACGAGAGACAGAAGAAGAGTATCGTTTAGAATGATTTTAAGGGGGTGTTCGCATTACGAGCAAAAATTTGTGCTTTTCTAATTTATTTTCTCGTTATTACAATGGAGCTGATGTGTTTGCTTTCGCCCAAACACGTGTACCTTCCACGTAAATCAGGGTTCGTGTGTTGTATTACAATAACAATTACTTTGTGCTAACGTAATTTCCATGAAGTGTGATAACTTTAATATTAATATCATCAACAACAAAAAACGACTCACTGTTCTCGCGTGACTTTCAAAAAGAACCTTATCCAATGACACTTGCTTTTGCCTCTTTTTTAGGATTTCCGGGAAATCCTAACGATTCCTAACACCTAATTAAAATTAATTAAAATAACCGTTCACCATAACCCGCCGTGACCTATCTAACAACCACGATCCTATAAAATTCAACACGTTGCCACCAATCTCATGTTAAAACGCTTCAAGAGTTTACTATGCTGGACCCGATCTTTCGCCTTCTGAAAATCAAGATAAACTATGTCGATGTTTTTGCCATTTCTCATAGCCTTAAGATCATAATATAGTTATTCAAGATATGTGTAAAATGTGAATACGAGGTGGATCGACCGCCCAATAATTATACCCAGATTCCTTGTGGAAAACTTGCGAGGAAAAGTGTTTTTAGTTTTTTTGATTCGACCGTAATTATGGAATTATGGCGCATTAAAATTGACGACTTCGGTTTTGAATTCCACCATATTCACCGAACGTGCACCAAAACGCATAACTTTGGCGTTTTTAAGGTAATACAAAGGTTTAACCTTGCAGGTAATCAAGAGAGCCATAAAGCTATAGAAACTAGTTTCTTTTCTTCAAAAAAATTGTCTTACAGCGAATGAAAAAAAAAACATTTTGGCAAAAAAAAATGTGGATTTTGGAAAAACAGATTTTCAAATAGATCTTTTGGTTGACGCTCTACAAATCTCGTTATAAATATGCCAATATAGCGAACAAGAGTACCATGTAATAACAAGGTTATAACATCACACTATACATGGAGAGAATAAGAGCCAGTCGCGAGTAAAGGCGGCCGCACTTCGATTCCAACGGGATTGAATACTTTAATTAATTTTTGAAATAGTAGCAACAAGCTGCTGGCGGAGAAATTTACTTTCGTTGGTTTTGTAGAGTGTAACTGACCGCAACAAAACTGACATATGCCACAAAATTTCAAAACGTTATTATTTCCTTTAATATTTGTCTGATCCTAAAATGGGAAAACACTCTCCCTTATTCGTTTTCCACAAGGAAACACGTGGGTAAATATTGGGCTGTCGATAGTGTCCAACCTGTATATAATTTGATTTCCATGTGATTTGGGGGGAGCAACGAAATTCACTTTGCTTAATTAAGTAACGAAATAATCAGTGTACGTCCTTTAGGGAAGTGGCTCATATTACTGTTCAGTATAACACTTTGATATTCGATTATTCTTTTCTAGAAAATTAATAAGTATGTTTTCGAATAGGTGACTTATGGCGAAAAAGATGTTGAGTATGGAACGAAGGTTCCCACGTACCAATCAGTATTGCCGCCAACGGTGTCATTCGCATCAGCGAATAAATCCGCCAACTATACCTTGATCATGATTGGTGGGTACTTGAATATAAATTCCTTTATTTTTGTCAAATAAATTTCTATGAAATTATTTTTCCATGATGATATACGATTTTGCGCTTAGGACCTAACGTGTTGACTGGAAGTCTGAATAACAGCCAGTTCCTGGAATGGCTCGTCGTCAACATCCCCGGCAATAGGATCAGTGACGGTCGAACTGTGGTAGCTTATGTGTCGCCATCACTTCCAAGCGTACTATGTGAGTATCGACATCAAATAACATTAGATTATTTTGTACACTGGGTAGACTTTATGGCTTATAAACAAAATATAGTGGTTCACTGGATAACTTAGTCATAATAATTTATATTTTTATATAATTGTAGTTTGAGGGCTATCCGTCGGCTATTAGTTAGAGCCTTTTGTGTAGCTCCCTGTCTTTAGCGGGGTCCCCAACATCCAAGAATAAACTATTTTCTATTTATTAAATCGGTTTTAGAGTAAATTTGTAGAGCATATTATCGACATTGTCTGATTGATCAATTCTCTTCATTCTATTTTTGACCAAAAGTTTAGTTATGAAATCGCTCTTCAACTAGAAAAATCATTCATGATCTAAAAGAATGTTCACTCTCGTCAAGTAGTTTAGGAGTAGTTTCAAAATGTATACAGATTTTAGGAGCCGTTCAAACGCCTTTCAGTTGTGAAGTTGTCAAGTAGACAAGTACGTAGAATTTTCCGTTAAGCAGGTTCTTTGCGTATGGGCACCTCGTACTATCTGTGACGTGCGAATTCCACGCCGCATAATTTTAATGAATCAGAATTCATAACATCTTTGACGTGATAATCACGTCACGTCACGGGAGAGTACTGTGTTTCGGACTTTTAATCATAATCACCCTGTACTTACGATTATAGAAACTGTATATTGGAAATCTATAATCACGATGAAAAATGATTGTTTGACACATACCTACTATAACTGTATGTTCATACATTTTTGAACTCGTTGCAGTGACTCGCATGAGCGTGATCCTTTACTACGAGCAAACCAGCGTCTTGGAAATCGGCCCGATCAGCACTTTCATCGATAACCTCCGAATCGGATTCGATCTCAAGAAATTCGTGAAGCAGTTCAACCTTGTCGAACCTCCCGTCGCTGGCAATTTCTTATACTCCGTGCTCATCTAGATTTACGACGAGAATAAGGCGAAAATGTGTAGGGAAGGGCAAATGGGAATAAAAATATATTTTTGTTGATTTTTTGAATGATATGGTCTTCATTAGATATCGTCTCACTGTGACTTTGCTATTACTTGTGGTGCCATTATATGAAATTTATTCATAGGAACAGAGCAGCAAAAATTTAAATGATAACTTTGAGAAAATGTGTCTTATTATTGAAAATTCATTTGAATTAATTGCGTGATATTTTATTTCTGTTTAATTCACGTCACATTTATTTATGACTAATTTTGATGGGACTGAATAAAATATAAAATCTACATTTTATTTCGTATGTTTTCCTTCTTGGATTATTCTAAAACACCTGCTGTAATAATCAAACGGAATTACGTAAACACGGGTTACTATTGCCTTGTTGCGTTGTCCCAAAACGAAAAAATGTTAGAAATATGCATGCAACACAAGCTAATTGCTCCAGGTTCGCGTAGTAGCTGACGATTCCTCCAGACCGTAACCACTGGTTAAGGAAACTCTCACCTTCAATAGAGGTCTAATATTCACCGCTATGTTGCAGCAGTGCTGTTCTCATAATCTTGTTGAACACACGTGTTTCGTTGTTGCCAAACCTTTATTTGTGGAAGGTATCCAGTTCATTTTTTAGTTTAGGTAAATAACAAATTTTAAAGCCAATAATTCTGATTAGGAATATATAAAAGCTACTTTCGCTACTTTCGTCCCCAAAAAGTGGGACAAAAGTAACGAAAAACGCTTGAGCCATCACCTGGAACTGCTAGTGATAAACAGCAAGTCTGTTGAAAAAAAATGTAGCATTCGAGTAAAATGTATGGGCTTTTTTATTGTATAAATTTGGGGGTTCTTTAAATCATGGGGGTTCGTTTGCAAATGCCAACGGTTTCCCATGCGGAAATTGGGTCCTGGTCTCATCGCAGAAATTGTTAGAATTATCACAAGTTGCGATCTTTGTGGAGTTTAATTTTTGTATTTTTTTCCTTCCCTTTCAGCTGCGGATGTAGGAGTCGTATACCGGGTGTCCTGCAAGTGCTAGCCTTTGTCTCATCAACCGTCCTTGGTAGAGGTATGATTCCAATTTAAAAATTGCTCAAAAGGCGTTCAAAAATAACTCTGTACCAGTTTTGAGAGCGAAAATGCAATGTTTCACAAAATAAAAAAAAAATCTTAATTTGTATATGGTCTCTCCCTTTTCTCTAACTTCCAATCAGAAAGTTGTTGCCCTGTCTTTCAACAAAACAAGGAAGTTTCTAAGTGCAGTACTCGATGAGATATTCGAATTTAAAATCGGAGAAGAGTTGGAAAAGAACGGCATAAATGAAGGAAATGATCGTTGTCCGTCACTTTTTAGTGTTCTTTCATAACTTTTCTCCGATTTTGAATTCAAATATATTGGTGGATATTGCACTTAGAAACATAGAATTTTTATGTTGGTATCAGAAGCTACAGGGCAATAACTTTTAATTGGAGAATGGAGAACGAGGAGGACGCTGTAAAAATGTATATATATATATATAAATATTTATTTATTTATTTTGTGACGCACTGTATTTTCACTCTAAAAACGTGTGCAGGGTAATTTTTGAACATTTTTTAAATTGGAATCATGCATCTACGACAGACGGTTGATGAGATAAAGGTCGCGTTAGCCCTTACAGCACACCCTGTATATAGATTTGTTATGTGCTTTCATCTTGCGATTGTGATGATTATTGTGTAACTTGTTTTTCAGCTGAAAATATTGAATAAATATCACGCATTTTACATTTACGCTCGGGATGCTTTTGAGCCTCCTACAAACACGCATGCGTTGGTAGCAGAACGTAGTTCATCTGATTAAAACGAGACTTGTACAAGCAACGGATTGAATTTAACGAGTTGTAAAATTTTGCCGGTTGTTAGAAATGAACTTTATAATGATAGGACTTTGCCTTCGTTAATTCCTGGCTTGAATGGAGGTAACTACCGTATTTGGGCAATTAAAACTAGAAGCAGCATTGGATATCAAGAAAAGCCTAATCAGCATATTTGAAAGAGCATCAACTTGGTGCTGCAGATCCGGCGTTATCCAATTGGAAGAGAAGAATGATGAAACGGTCGTCTACATCAAGCTAGCCCTGGCCGATGAATAAGTTCTGCAGTATGCTGATTATGAAATCGCCAAAAATGTGTGACTAAAACTCGTGAGTAAATTTTCTTCGAAATTTGCGAGTTCAAGCGTAGGGTTTACAGGGCCGAAATTTCAGAACGATTCGTCTAGTATTTTTCTGGAAATTTGAGAAAATCTCCAAGTGGGCACTGGCACTTTTGACTATAAAGTGGATATTCAACAGAGTAAACTATGTTTGTAGTTCATTTTTCCAGCACTGCTCTAAGTCAGGTCTCTGCTTATTAGTTTCGACAATACCGCCATTGTTATGGTTTGAGTATCATGTTGCCAATATGAGCTCGTATAATGTTAGGTTACGGCTAAAAAAAAAGCATCATGTGCGGATCTGAAATACAGTCATTGATACAGCCTTTTCTTCTCGACCTAGGATATTTCCTAAAAGACCATAGGGCAAAAGCAGTACAGCGATAGCCTTCGTCGTTCACAACAGCGGCAGTTGTACAGAAAAGTAATCATCCACCAAAACAATGCATGATTAATTTTTTTAGCATTGAATCATGTTTTAATACAGTTTGTAAGAATATGCAATACGCGTGCAATAAATTTTGTCAAATATGATCGTTAGCCTCAATGGCAGCAGAAGATGAAATCGACGAATGTAATCAGGTAAAGTCTGGACAGCGAACGGTTTGATAGAAAGGAAGATCAAGGGAGTACTGGTCAATAGAGACCATTCCCAACTGAATCAAGATACGCTTTATCTAGCGTCGTTTGTGGATCATTAAATCATTAATATCATTAAATTCAATATCATTAAGTTTACGTTTTTCTTTTATAGTTAAATAATTAATGCATATTTGAGGCAATTGACAATTGATAATGATTTTTTCAAATATTGTGGAAAAATGGTTTTACAAATTCATTTGGAAGAATGTTTTACACAGAATCCGAAACTATTTTATTGTTGTTTATGTAATAAGTAACAACAAAGTTATGGCTGATTTAAATCATCTGCAACAATGGTTTCGAAGGCAACTAGCAATTTTCAAACGCGTTTTTTTGAAGATTCATTTTTTCGGTACTTTATTCCACGCGAAACCAAATTTTTAAAAACCTATGAAAGATATTCTCAAGAAATTGTTTGCCACAGTGTTCCAGATAACGTTAGCTGTGCAATGAACTAGGATCTTGTGGATATATGTTCAGAATATAATATTTTAAAACCGTGTTAATTAAAAAGTTTGATTTTTTTTGTGAAAATTCACGTATTGTTTCACGAAAAAAACTGTCATATCTGAAAGAATATATTATGTATCTTAAAACATTTTCAGTTCAATGCCCAGATAACACTCATAGAAACATACAGTATAAAAGTATTCAAATAAATTGTGTGGTTTTCAATGTACAATGTCCGGCGTAAGTACTGGAAATGAGCCAATTTTGAATACATAATTTAGAATAGCTCATTGACATTTCAGAAATTTCACTGGATTTCCTTATTTCATACAGTATTTTGATTCAAACCCCACTTGTTTTGTTAAATCGCAGTTTTTTTTCAAAAACAAAGTGCCCCGTACGTAGTCCGCTGCCTTAGTCAAAAGAATGAAAATTGATCGTTCTTCATTTTTACAGCTGCGCTCCGGGGGTCGTCTCTGAGCACATCAGTTTTAACAAAAGCTCTTGTCACTTTTAACATGAACTCTTACACTCACTATACGGCTAAAAGAAAAATGTCATCGCGTGCGTATCTGAAATCCATGGTCAT